>NC_091348.1:4936627-5171627 GCF_038502225.1 Cherax quadricarinatus
GTGACGAACAAAGGAGCTGAGACTTAAGCCGAAAAGGCGTGGCTCTGACAGACGTTTGCCAAGGCAAGGTGTGACCATATAATTAGGTCTCCCTAGAGACCTCACAAGCCCAGCTGAACTACATCACAATGTGTGTGTGCTTTACTCTGTCTCTTCCTTTAGTTAAATCAGTTGAGTTCGTGGACGTTTCCGCTAATTTTAATCCATTACCTTCTATTGGATTCATTCCAACAATCTCTCAGTACAATGAAACTTTTTGTGCCTACAAATATATTTTCAAAGATTACCTACGAAGAACATTATTGCGAATACAAGAACATAAAAATGTAGGAACAGTGTAGTAGGCCTCCTGGCCCATGTTAGGTAGGTCCAGCTCATACTCACCCACACCCACTAATGTACTCCATCAACCTCATTGTAAAGCCATCCCAGGTTCTCACCTCAGTCACTCTACTTGAAACACTGTTTCCCTACATCTACAATTCTGTTTCTAAACTAGTATTTTCCTACATTCCTTCTGAATTTAAATTTCTCCAGCCTGAATCTATTACTTCGAGTTCTGGTGCAAGTTGGACCTAAGCGTCGTCACAACCTCCTCTCTCCTATGTGCTGGTTATTTGTGAATTATTTGTCGGTATTATGTACCATTTACATAATAATATATATTACTTATTATCTATATAAATATATAAGTATAGATTACCTATAACTTGATAAATTAGGCACATGTGCAACTCTTGGGTATCTTTATTGAGGAAACGTTTCGCCACACAGTGGCTTCATCAGTCCATACAAAGGAGAATCTTGAAGAACAGGAGCAGAATGAGGTAATCAGTCCCTCAACCTTACACTGACAAGCTTAGATAAACTGTTCTGTTTTTGGGTAGTTACGAACAATAGATGTAATGTTTGCGATGTCTCATCTTCTATGATAGAATTGTCATATAAATTTGATAAAGTTTCCTAAAACTGGACCATACTATTCCCTGACAGTCAATTACTGTGTAAATATATATTTCCGACTGCCCATTCTGCAATGTTTGTTACTTAATCCGATAATATTGTACTTGCTGCTGGTGGTCGTGAGTGTGAGGAGAGTGGGCAGGGAGACCACGCTTAATTAAGAGTGACCATAATTCCTTAGGGATACGAGTGAAGAGTGTGGTCAGTGATCTGTTATCTTGAGAGAGGAGAGTTACCTCAAGCTCCAGTACAGTATCCGTTTATAAACAAGTACGTATTTACAGGACGAAGTAAAATAGTGATTAATACACAGATAATCCGTACTTAGGAGAGTGAAACTTATGACGGTATTTTGGTCCGACTTGGAACATTAACTAGTCACAAGTCTGACCGAAACGTCGTCATAAGTGTCAGTTTCCTAGATGTGAGTTATTTGTATATTGTTCCAGTCACGGTATTGTGCTATTTTATTCTTCCAAGTTTTGATTAGTGGAAAAGATATAGTGAAGTCCTGGTTGATTCATTCCGACCCGTGATCACTGATTATTAAAAGTGCACACAGACAGTTCATATCCCACCGCAGGTATACACACCATATACGCATCCATTATTACATCAAGCCAACGCCTATAACCTCACCAACTACACCACCACTGACATAAAAGCATCACCACTATACAAAGCCAAAATCAGCACCACCAATACCACCATGCCTCCGCGACCTGCTTATTAACGTCCATCACCACAACTAGCCCTCAGTCATAACCTCTACTATGTGAGGACGTACCGTGTGAGCTCTCTGGAGCAGTTGCACCAGTAGGTTGAGGAGGGGTTGGAAGAAGCCAGGAGAGAGATACGGAGATTGACTGAGAAAAAACAAGAGGAATCGTAGTAATCCTGTAGTGAATTTTCAGGACAAGGAGCTGGAAAGTGGTAGGACAGAGAGTAAAGAAGCTGAAGATCAAGAGGAATGATGGAGAGGTGGAAATGAGGAAGATCCAGGAGACTGCTGTGGAAACCTCCAACTCGTTCTCCATGTTGCCTGTCAAAAGTATGTAGACTACAAGGAACGACACAAGATACACCGGAGAATGTAAGAACATTCTTCTTACCTTAGGGTTATGGAAAGGGCTATTTGTTTGAAGGACAGGAGTAGGAGAGAGAAGGTTTGCTTTCCTGGAGTTGAGATGCATTTTGACTGCATTGGGAATGGTAATTGGATCAATTTTGCTATCTGCCTCATTGCTGGAGGTAATGATGATGGCAAGCGTTGGAGTGATGATTTGATTAGTAGGTATAGGACAGCAACAGATATAATTAGGAAGAAGGGAGGGTGCCATGTAATATGTGGCATTTTGCTGAGACGGGAAGTTAAAAGTGTGTGATTGTCCAGGGCAACTGGTGTTAATTACTGGATGGACAAACTGTCAGAATATTGCAGTACCATTCACTGACAACTGGAACCACTTCTATGGCAGAAATGACATTTATGCCATGGATGGAGTATATTTATCTAGGGCTGGTGTGAAGGCATACGCTAGCACAGTGCAGAGAGTTGTTAGGGCTTTAAATTAGAAATAGCTGTAGGTATGGGTTTTTGTTGGAAAAGAATGAAGTATGGTACAATAAAAACGAGCAGTGCGAATTATCATTGTAGTGATATTGTGAGCTTTGAGTATACCAGCTGTAGGCAGAGCGAGGTAAGATTATTGGCTAATATTGGAAATTCGGTGGAATTAGGTGATAAGGGAAGAAACAGAGATAGTGGAGAAGCAGGGATAAACAGGGAGAAAAAAAATGAAGAGATTTCTGAATATGTTTTATATAAACATACATAGCCCTAGAAACCAGATTGACGAGATTAGTAGCATGTGTGGGTAACATTGATGTATTTGTCATAAATGAGACGTGGTTTAATTTGAAGAGTCGGGACGTACCTGCCGAATGGCAGACTCAGGATTTTAAGGTGTTCCACGTTGACAGAAATAACGTTACTGGAGGTGGGGTGCCCTATTTGTTCGAGAAAACTTGAATTACTGTATGAAAATGAGTATAAAGACTGAAGGAACACACTCGGAGTCTGGGTAGAAATTTTGGAGGGAATAAAAAAATTATTTTAGGCTCAATATACCGTTCACCAAACTTGGACAGAGACCAAGGGAGACTACCTTGCAGAGAAATTGTTAAGACCACAAGCACGATAACATAGTAACTCTAGATTTTAACTTGAGTCAGATTCATTGGAATTCCCTGACTGGAAATCTAGAGGTAATTTAAGACTATTTTTTAACCAGTTTGTGCAGAACCAACGAAGGAAAATAACCTGCTTGATTTGGTTCTGGCAAACAAGGAGACCCTTATTAATAATCTGGAGATTACATTGAATGGTAGTATGTAGGCAAATATAATTCAGTAAGGGTTCCAGGATATTTGTTTAGCATATTACAATAAGCTTAGATAATGTCAATCATGTGGGAACTCGGGTATTGAAGAGAACTATCAGTATGACAGTTTATTGGAAATATAAACACAAATGCAGTATAATGTGATCCTTTATTGACAACGTTTCACCCACACAGTGGGCTTTTTCAAGTCACACACGGATCTACCTGGGGTTGGAAGGTACGAGAGTATTTATAGTCATGTTCAGAATGTTGAGGTCAGGTGGAGAATGCTGCATCTGATGATCTACCGGATGGGGTTATAGAGTCTTGGGTAGCTTGGCAGGGGTATTGGACAAGTTGTGAGTAGACCTTGTGAGTAGATCCGTGTGTGACTTGAAAAAGCCCACTGTGTGGGTGAAACGTTGTCAATAAAGGATCACATTATACTGCATTTGTGTTTATATTTCCATTGTGTCGGTATTTTATACCATTTATTTCCATGACAGTTTATTGACTATAGAGAAATAAGGTCGAATAGAAATGACCAGAAATGGATGAGCAGACTCAAGCAAATTTTAAGGAAGAAGAAAGGAATTTATAGTTTTATCAAAAGAAGTGAAGGTTATATGAAAAGTTAAATGATTATATAAAATTATTATTCGGTTTACTTTTGCTTCGTCAGCGAATTTGTTTGTATCAATTTTTATACCCTAGTCAATGTCAGTAATGTAAATTATGAACAGCAATGGGCCTAAAACTGATTCTTGTGTAACGCCACTTGTTGTTGGTCCTCACTCACATTTAACCCCATTAATGCCGACCTTCTTCCTATTAGTTAGCAATGCCTCGATCCATGACAAGCTTTCATATCTCAGACACTACACCTCTTTAAAGGAATATATTAAAAAGGTTAGTTAATGATTCATATTAGGACCACAGGTGTAGTCTTGTGGCCTATACATTTGCTTGTAGCACCATTAACCAAGGTAGGATTGAGGAACGAGCAAACGTCAGCAGTGAATAAATATTTATATATCTGCAAAACAACCAAAGGGGCGGTTGAATAATAGCTCTAGGCCCTTCGTGTTGCAATTAGCACATCAGGAGCTTGTAAAGTTGCAGAAATGAGTAAGTAAACTCAGCAAATAAATTTGTTCCGAGGAACACCTTGCTCAGACAAAACTTATATATTTATATATATATATATATATATATATATATATATATATATATATATATATATATATATATATATATATATATATATATATATATATATAACAACACTGCGCTAGCCAAGTGTTGTTATTGATCAATACCACTCGTTCGTGGTTAGAATATATATATATATATATATATATATATATATATATATATATATATATATATATATATATATATATATATATATATATATATATATATATATATATATTATTGTAACCATGAACGAGTGGTATTGATCAATGACAACACTGCGCTAGCTAAGGATTCAAACCCATGTTGTACTAGCCCGCCTTATGGTGAGCGAGAACCACATGGCGCTTTAAACCACAGTACCACTCAATGCTTCAAGAATGGCGCAGCCAGCAGAGCTAGCTGTTTTACCGCCATTCGAGGACATTCGGTGTTGTAGGAACTTCTAAGCTAATTTCATTCTCTTCCCTGTTTGGTATACTAGATTCACAAGCAGCACCGAATGTTCTCGGAGTTCTTGCTAATTGACCAGTTTCACCTATTTGGCACGACATATGCGTGTATGTATATATATGTATGTATATATATATATGTATGTATATATTCTTTTCTTTCAACAAACTGGCCGCATCCCACCGAGGCAGGGTGGTCCAAAATGAAAAACAAAAGTTTCTCTTTTTAAATTTAGTAATTTATATAGGAGAAGGGGTTACTAGCCCCTTGCTCCCGGCATTTTAGTCGCCTCTTACAACACGCATAGCTTACAGAGGAAGAATTCTGTTCCACTTCCCCATGGAGATAACAGGAAATAAACAAGAACAAGAACTACTAAGAAAATAGAAGAAAACCCAGAAGGGGGTGTGTATATTTATATATGTGCTTGTACATGTATGTGTAGTGTGACCTAAGTGTAAGAAGAAGTAGCAAGACGTACCTGAAATCTTGTATGTTTATGAAACAGAAAAAAGACACCAGCAATCCTACCATCATGTAAAACAATTACAGGTTTCCATTTTACACTGACTTGGCAAGACGGTGGTACCTCCCTGGGCGGTTGCTGTCTACCAACCTACTACATAGATACTGCTTTCGTGAAAGAAAGATATATATATATATATATATATATATATATATATATATATATATATATATATATATATATATATATATATATATATATAATCTTTCACGAAAGCAGTATGCGAGTTTATGTACATGTTAAATATACTATCTGCAAAGCCAGTTTGCAAGCAAGAGACACAGTGAGAGCTGTGCATGACCTGACTTCAGGTAAGTCTGACAGTGTTGATCCACGAGTCTCCAATGTCGCATCACAACGCTGGTGGGCTTCCTTGTGATTGGCTGGGTTGAACCAGGCTGTGTAGTATAACAGTGGGGCCCTGACTGTTATACCCTTAAACTGCTGGTCAGGAGGGCAGCCTATATGGGTGTGTGACATGCACTGACTAAAATTTAATATATTCTTAGCATACCACAGTTTACAAAGTTCCATTTTGCACTCTTTTAGAAGCTCTTAAAAAAATCATCAGGGCTGCGGGCTTATTTTGTTTGATTATCATATCACTACCTATAAGTGGTTACCTGAATTTTTTCCCTTTTGTCTCGTTTTTCCCCTTCGTCTAATTTTTTGTTTTAATTTCGCTCATAGATCGTTCGATCAGCTTCAAATAATTGCTGTAACAAGTTTAGACTTGATAACCACCCCATCCCCCATTTTTTTAGGGCAGAACGTCGTTTAATAATTGACTCGCCTTGAAAAATGCGCTTTGCATTCCAAGTTTGCCTGCTACTCGTCAGTCACTATATTCATCGTGGACTTTTTGGGATTAAATTTATTTTTCTATACATGTGTATTTCTGGTATTGTTTACAATCAATACTACGAGTCCTGCTTGTCCAGTGAGTGTCTGACGAATGAGAGACGAAATTCTGTGGGGGTAGGGAGGTGTGGTTCAGTGATTTGGAAGTTCTTCAAATTGCAGAGGAATGTGGGGTTGTGGTGTTTCTTGGGGAGGAGTTGTGTCTTGTGATGCGATGTGGAGTTTAGGACTACGCTGGATTGAGCTGGGGGAGAGCTATGTGCGCAGAAGATCCAGAGTTAATTATCCGAAACGGTTCTAGGGGAGAGGAAAATGGTTTGTGCGGGCAGAAGATTGTGTGTGGGTTGTCTGTCTAAAGATTTTTAGTTGTCTGGTTTGTTTGCTCAGAGTCTATGGGGCTGTAAGTGGGATTTTTTGTGTCGGGAAGAGTGATTTTTCCTGTCTGGCCCTCTCTTTGGCTTTCTTTCTCAAATGTTTCTCCCATTTTTTTTTCCAAAATACATTTCTGTGGCATGTGCCGAGTGCAGCTTATCAGTTCTGTAGAAGTATTCCTCCTGTGTTCGATGAACGCCATACAAACCATTTTCCTGCGTTATTATCTTAGCCATTTGGAAGCACGGTTAGTTTTTACTTTCTAGGATGAGTCGAACATCCTAGTATGGTGTGGCTAACTAGGTGTGACGGCCTTCAGACGTTCCATAGAGAGGGCTGGAGGCCTGGGGAAAGTTGCCTCGCTTCTTGGAATACCTTGGAGCACCAGACCCACCAGACACTTCTTAATAATCAGAGACCGCTTCGTAAATAGAGGATGGCTGGTAGATCCTCCATCAAGTCTTTGCTCTGAAACACGGGGTTAGAGCCTCGGGAAATACAATCTAAACTCTCGTTTATTCCTCTCCGCTGTTGAGGCCAGCATCTTGCCATATCCCCGCTCTAACAATTGCTCTTTTCCGGTCTGTATTTTAATTTCTTATATTCTGAGCTGCTTTTATAGCTGTAGCTCACATAGCTGTTTCTTCAGTTACCAATTGTGTGTAAGATTACGTTGTTGTGATTACCATTCCTTCCCAAATTGCATTTAGAAATATTTACATTTACAATAGAATACAAATTCTGCTTCCGAGTGGATTTAAGTAGCTTGTTTTGAGAATTTATTTTTGTTTTTGAATTAACAAAGTCTAGTATCGATGGTGTGTTGCTTCTTTCACTCTAGTTGCTACTTAATGTGTTGAGGCGCAAATAACCTTTGTTAAATTAAGAATTTTGGTTGATTATTTGTTTACTATCCCAACCTTTGAAACTAGGATAGTAAACAGACTGGCTAGTCTGGGTAGCCTCAGAGGCTAACTAGTCTATTTCTGCATAATATAAATTCCCGTTCACAATTATTTTAGCCTTTTCGTCTTTGCTTTTTATTAATAAATCCCTAAATTTTATTTTGACGTCCCTCATTTATCATGGCAAATTATTTTTTTTCCAAGTCTTCTTAAATAGTGAATTGTCATTATTGTTGGCTCATCCAATATTGTTTGCTCATCCAATATTGTTTGCTCATCCAATATTGTTTGCTCAACCAATATTGTTTGCTCAACCAATATTGGACCTGCCTCGCATGGGCCAGTGGGCCTGCTGCAGTGTTCCATCTTTCTTATGTTTAACCGTGGAAGAATTCCCTCCAATACTACCTCATTTTAAAATTTATTTTTCATTTCGTCTTGGATTAGCATTGTCAACTTCTCATATACGACGTTCCTTAACTCTAGTTTTTTTTTTTGTCTTTTTAGAGTATGTTCCAAACTTTGTAAATCTTTATAAATTTGTCTGAGTTTCCAATTTCATGTTGTGTTCATTGGGTTTGGTTTTGTTCCTGTGTGTTCACTGTTCTTAAGAGTGGATTGTGTTCTGTTGTTACGTTGATCAAATATTTCTTTTCCTTTTCGTTTTTGTTCATCATTTAATGTCTTGTGAGTTTCTGTGTAATATCTGTGATATTATACACTTCTTCTGGAGGTCTTGTCTGCTACATATGAGATTTATGTTCTTGACTTTTTAGTAATTCTTTCATACGTTTGATCTGAGGAAGTAAAGAGTAACTGCTTCTTCTTATCTCTCTTCGTAGCTGCCTCTTCTTAATTCTCTTTGTAGCTGCCTCTTCTTAACTCTCTTTGTACTTGTCTCTTTTCATCTTTATCCTATTTTCTAGCGTGCATGCGTGTCAATACAAAAAAAAAATGATTGATGCACCTCATTCACATACTTGTATTTAAAGACATTATCCTAGCCATTATGTCCATCCCAGGCTACTGATATTTTTTTATTCTACATTAACCGTGGCGAGTGTTGGGGAAGAGCCCCACACCTGCCTGGGTTACAAAAAAAAAAAAAAAGCTAGGCACATGTTTCGATAAAAAAAAACACATCTGTTTCCTGTCCAGGTAAGAACATGTTCCTGCTGCCTCGGTTCACCACTCACGAAAGTTCATTTTGAACCTGAACAACCACAACGTTGAAATATAACGTGAGTATATTAGTGTTTTTTTTCGACTGAGGAAAAAAAAAAACATCACGAATAAGAAAGCCTATTGGTCCGTTCAGCTGTGGTATGTCACGTGACCTAATCAGCTGATAGAGACCATGACACAGTGTATTTAACTGTAAGAGACCATGATACATAGCGTATTCAACTGTGAGAGACCATGATACATAGTGTATTCAACTGTAAGAGACCATGATACATAGTGTATTCAACTGTAAGAGACCATGATACATAGCGTATTCAACTGTGAGAGACCATGATACATAGTGTATTCAACTGTAAGAGACCATGATACATAGTGTATTCACCTGTAAGAGACCATGATACATAGCGTATTCAACTGTAAGAGACCATGATACATAGTGTATTCAACTGTAAGAGACCATGATACATAGTGTATTCAACTATAAGAGACCATGATACATAGCGTATTCAACTTTGAGAGACCATGATACATACTGTATTCAACTGTAAGATACCATGATACATAGTGTATTCAACTGTAAGAGACCATGATGCATAGTGTATTCAACTATAAGAGACCATGATACATAGCGTATTCAACTGTAAGAGACCATGATACATAGTGTATTCAACTATAAGAGACCATGATACATAGTGTATTCAACAATAAGAGACCATAATACATAGTGTATTCAACAATAAGAGACCATGATACATTGTGTATTCAACTGTAAGAGATCATGATACATATTGTATTAAACTGTAAGAGATCATGATACATAGTGTATTCAACTGTAAGAGACCATGATACATAGTGTATTCAACTGTAAGATACCATGATGCATAGCGTATTCAACTGTAAGAGTCCATGATACATAGTGTATTCAACTGTAAGAGATCATGATACATAGTGTATTCAACTGTAAGATACCATGATACATAGTGTATTCAACTGTAAGAGTCCATGATACATAGTGTATTCAACTGTAAGAGATCATGATACATAGTGTATTCAACTGTAAGATACCATGATGCATAGTGTATTCAACTGTAAGAGTCCATGATACATAGTGTATTCAACTGTAAGAAACCATGATACATAGTGTATTCAACTGTAAGAGATCATGATACATAGTGTATTCAACTGTAAGAGACCATGATACATAGTGTATTCAACTGTAAGAGATCATGATACATAGTGCATTCAACTGTAAGAGACCATGATACATAGTGTATTCAACTGTAAGAGATCATGATACATAGTGTATTCAACTGTAAGAGACCATGATACATAGTGTATTCAACTGTAAGAGACCATGATACATAGTGTATTCAACTGTAAGAGATCATGATACATAGTGTATTCAACTGTAAGAGACCATGATACATTGTGTATTCAACTGTAAGAGATCATGATACATATTGTATTAAACTGTAAGAGATCATGATACATAGTGTATTCAACTGTAAGAGACCATGATACATAGTGTATTCAACTGTAAGATACCATGATGCATAGCGTATTCAACTGTAAGAGTCCATGATACATAGTGTATTCAACTGTAAGAGATCATGATACATAGTGTATTCAACTGTAAGATACCATGATACATAGTGTATTCAACTGTAAGAGTCCATGATACATAGTGTATTCAACTGTAAGAGATCATGATACATAGTGTATTCAACTGTAAGATACCATGATGCATAGTGTATTCAACTGTAAGAGTCCATGATACATAGTGTATTCAACTGTAAGAAACCATGATACATAGTGTATTCAACTGTAAGAGATCATGATACATAGTGTATTCAACTGTAAGAGACCATGATACATAGTGTATTCAACTGTAAGAGATCATGATACATAGTGCATTCAACTGTAAGAGACCATGATACATAGTGTATTCAACTGTAAGAGATCATGATACATAGTGTATTCAACTGTAAGAGACCATGATACATAGTGTATTCAACTGTAAGAGACCATGATACATAGTGTATTCAACTGTAAGAGATCATGATACATAGTGTATTCAACTGTAAGAGACCATGATACATAGTGTATTCAACTGTAAGAGACCATGATACATAGTGTATTCAACTGTAAGAGATCATGATACATAGTGTATTCAACTGTAAGAGACCATGATACATAGTGTATTCAACTGTAAGAGACCATGATACATAGAGTATTCAACTGTAAGAGACCATGATACATAGTGTATTCAACTGTAAGAGATCATGATACATAGTGTATTCAACTGTAAGAGACCATGATACATAGTGCATTCAACTCTAAGAGACCATGATACATAGTGTATTCAACTATAAGAGACCATGATACAGTGTATTCAACTGTAAGAGACCATGATACATAGTGTATTCAACTGTAAGAGACCATGATACATAGTATATTCAACTGTAAGAGACCATGATACATAGTGTATTCAACTGTAAGAGACCATGATACATAGTATATTCAACTGTAAGAGATCATGATACATAGTGTATTCAACTGCAAGAGATCATGATACATGATGTATTCAACTGTAAGAGACCATGATACATAGTATATTCAACTGTAAGAGACCATGATACATAGTGTATTCAACTGTAAGAGACCATGATACATAGTGTATTCAACTGTGAGAGACCATGATACATAGTGCATTCAACTGTAAGAGATCATGATACATAGTGTATTCAACTGTAAGAGACCATGATACATAGTGTATTCAACTGTAAGAGACCATGATACATAGTGTATTCAACTGTAAGAGATCATGATACATAGTGTATTCAATTGTGAGAGACCATGATACATAGTGCATTCAACTGTAAGAGATCATGATACATAGTGTATTCAACTGTGAGAGACCATGATACACAGTGTATTCAACTGTAAGAGATCATGATACATAGTGTATTCAACTGTGAGAGACCATGATACATAGTGTATTCAACTGTAAGAGATCATGATACATAGTGTATTCAACTATAAGAGACCATGATACATAGTGTATTCAACTGTAAGAGACCATGATACATAGTGTATTCAACTGTAAGAGACCATAATACATAGTGTATTCAACTGTAAGAGACCATGATACATAGTGTATTCAACTGTAAGAGACCATGATACATAGTGTATTCAACTATAAGAGATCATGATACATAGTGTATTCAACTGTAAGAGATTATGATACATAGTGTATTCAACTGTAAGAGACCATGATACATAGTGTATTCAACTGTGAGAGACCATGATACATAGTGTATTCAATTTTAAGAGACCATGATAAATAGTGTATTCAACTGTAAGAGACCATGATACATAGTGTATTCAACTATAAGAGACCATGATACATAGTGTATTCAACTGTAAGATGCCATGATACATAGTGTATTCAACTGTAAGAGACCATGATACATAGTGTATTCAACTGTAAGAGACCATGATACATAGTGTATTCAACTGTAAGAGACCATGATACATAGTGTATTCAACTGTAAGAGATCATGATACATAGTGTATTCAACTGTAAGAGACCATGATACATAGTGTATTCAACTGTAAGAGACCATGATACATAGTGTATTCAACTGTAAGAGATCATGATACATAGTGTATTCAACTGTAAGAGACCATGATACATAGTGTATTCAACTGTGAGAGACCATGATACATATTGTATTCAATTGTAAGAGGACAAGATACATAGTGTATTCAATTGTAAGAGACCATGATACATAGTGTATTCAACTATAAGAGACCATGATACATAGTGTATTCAACTGTAAGAGACCATGATACATAGTGTATTCAACTAAAAGAGATCATGATACATAGTGTATTCAACTGTAAGAGACCATGATACATAGTGTATTCAATTATAAGAGACCATGATACATAGTGTATTCAAGTGTAAGAGACCATGATACATAGTGTATTCAAGTGTAAGAGACCATGGTACATAGTATATTCAACTGTAAGAGACCATGATACATAGTGTATTCAACTGT
Source organism: Cherax quadricarinatus (assembly GCF_038502225.1). Taxonomy (NCBI): domain Eukaryota; kingdom Metazoa; phylum Arthropoda; class Malacostraca; order Decapoda; family Parastacidae; genus Cherax; species Cherax quadricarinatus. The sequence goes on from NC_091348.1 coordinate 4,949,538, forward strand.
AAGAGACCATGATACATAGTGTATTCAACTGTAAGAGACCATGATACATAGTGTACTCAACTGTGAGAGACCATGATACATAGTGCATTCAACTGTAAGAGACCATGATACATAGTGTATTCAACTGTGAGAGACCATGATACATAGTGTATTCAACTGTGAGAGACCATGATACATAGTGCATTCAACTGTAAGAGACCATGATACATAGTGTATTCAACTGTGAGAGACCATGATACATAGTGTATTCAACTGTAAGAGATCATGATACATAGTGTATTCAACTGTGAGAGACCATGATACATAGTGCATTCAACTGTAAGAGATCATGATACATAGTGTATTCAACTATAAGAGACCATGATACATAGTGTATTCAACTGTAAGAGACCATGATACATAGTGTATTCAACTGTAAGAGACCATGATACATAGTGTATTCAACTGTAAGAGACCATGATACATAGTGTATTCAACTGTAAGAGACCATGATACATAGTGTATTCAACTGTAAGATCATGATACATAGTGTATTCAACTGTGAGAGACCATGATACATAGTGCATTCAACTGTAAGAGATCATGATACATAGTGTATTCAACTATAAGAGACCATGATACATAGTGTATTCAAATGTAAGAGACCATGATACATAGTGTATTCAACTGTAAGAGACCATGATACATAGTGTATTCAACTGTAAGAGACCATGATACATAGTGTATTCAACTGTAAGAGACCATGATACATAGTGTATTCAACTGTGAGAGACCATGATACATAGTGCATTCAACTGTAAGAGACCATGATACATAGTGTATTCAACTGTAAGAGACCATGACACATAGTGTATTCAACTGTGAGAGACCATGATACATAGTGCATTCAACTGTAAGAGACCATGATACATAGTGTATTCAACTGTGAGAGACCATGATACATAGTGTATTCAACTGTAAGAGATCATTATACATAGTGTATTCAACTGTGAGAGACCATGATACATAGTGCATTCAACTGTAAGAGATCATGATACATAGTGTATTCAACTATAAGAGACCATGATACATAGTGTATTCAACTGTGAGAGACCATGATACATAGTGTATTCAACTGTAAGAGACCATGATACATAGTGTATTCAACTGTAAGAGACCATGATACATAGTGTATTCAGCTGTAAGAGACCATGATACATAGTGTATTCAACTGTAAGGGACCATGATACATAGTGTATTCAACTGTAAGAGACCATGATACATAGTGTATTCAACTGTAAGAGACCATGATACATAGTGTATTCAGCTGTAAGAGACCATGATACATAGTGTATTCAACTGTAAGAGATCATGATACATAGTGTAATCAACTGTAAGAGACCATGATACATAGTGTATTCAACTGTAAGAGATCATGATACATAGTGTATTCAACTGTAAGAGACCATGATACATAGTGTATTCAATTGTAAGAGACCATGATACATAGTGTATTCAACTGTAAGAGACCATGATACATAGTGTATTTAATTGTAAGAGACCATGATAGAGAGTGGTCAGTGGTCAGTCGTCACGTGAGGTCACAGACCCTGAGCTGCTTTGGGGATTAGCGTGGACGGTTACAAAGCATGGCTTGCTTCTGCAGTGTTTTAAAAATTGAGGTTGGAGAGTTGAAGGAGGAGGTCTTGCTTCTCCAGGAGGAGATTAGGAGGCTGAAGGTCCACCTCAATGGGTCTGTGAGAGAGTGTGAGGTAGCTGGAGTTGTGGGGAATGAGGTTTCTAGCAATGAGGTGCAGTCTGTCTCTCGCTGTGAGGAGGCTGTAGGTGGGGAGGTAGCAACGGCTACCAGCAGTGAGGTGCAGTCCAGCACTTGCTACAAGTGGCGAGTGGTAACCAGTAATGGGAGGAGAATCAGAATAAGGAAAGTTAAGAGTGAAGATCTGAAGGTAGGAAATCGCTTCTCTGTTCTTCAGGATGAATGTACTTCAGTGGCCAGTGAAGGTAAGGGTACTACTGCCCCTGCTAACAGAGGTAAGCGCATTCTTGTGGTTGGTGACTCTCAGGTAAGATATATTGACCGTGCTTTTTGTAATAGGAATAAGAAGATGAGAGATAGAGTGTGCTTCCCTGGAGCTGGTGTTGGGGACATAGGTAACAGGCTTGATAATATCATTTCAGGTAATGGGAACAAGCCCATTATCTGTCTCAGTGCTGATGGAAATGATATTGGGAAGGGTAAGAAAGAAGAGCTGCTAGATAAGTACAGGTCAGCTATAGATTTCATTAAGTCTAAGGGAGGGGTCCCAATCATATGTAGCATCTTGCCTAGAAGGGGAGTAGGAAATGAATGGTTGTCTAGGGCAATTGGTGTAAATTGCTGGCTAGACAGATACTGCAAGGAACTTGCAATCCCATTCATTGACAACTGGAGCAACTTTTATGGCAAACATGATATGTATGCAAGGGATGGGGTACATCTATCTGGGGCTGGGGTGGTAGCACTTGCAAACTGAATTGAGAAGGCCATTGGTGAAATGCCTATGATTTTAAACTGATAGAAGATAGAGGTATGGGTGTGTGTGGGAAACAAGCAGGTTGCAATGCTAGGGTTGGAAACAGTAAATGTATAAAAGGCATTCAGCATGAAGTTATAAATAAAGACAACAGATCAGTTCAGCAAACAAATGGGGACAGCAGAGGTCAGCAAGGGACTAGCTCTCTTAAGGTTTACTATACTAATAGCAGGAGTGTAAGAAATAAGATAGATGAGCTAAGATTAATTGCAAGTGCAGGAAACATAGATATTATTGCTATAACAAAGACCTGGCTCAATCTGAAAGATAGAGAGATGCCCTCTGAATGTCACATACAAGGCTATAAATTATTCCACACTGACAGGGTCAACAGTAAGGGTGGTGGAGTAGCAATGTACGTCAGAGACAATTTAAATTGTTGTGTTAGACAAGATATAAAATTAGAAGCGTCAGCCACTGAATCTGTTTGGTTACAGCTTCTCGAGGGCCGAGAAAAACTAATTTTGGGTGTGATTTACAGGGCCCCAAATCTTGATAGGGAGTGCAGTAAACTTCTATGGGACGAAATTCGTAAGGCATCTACATACGAAAATGTTGTGCTAATGGGAGATTTCAACTATAGACAGATTGACTGGAGCAATTTGACAGGAAATTTAGAGTCAGGTGACTTTCTTGATACGATCCAGGATTGTTTTTTAAAACAGTTTGTGACAGAGCCAACTAGGGGAAATAATCTCCTTGACTTGGTTCTTGCCAGTAGGGAAACACTAATTAATAATCTTGAGGTTAATGATGAACTTGGGGAAAGTGATCACAAATCACTCAGTTTTAATATATCATGGAATTCCCCTAATAATGGCAATCAAGTCCCCGTCCCTAACTTTCGCTTGGCTGATTTCATAGGACTGAAAAATTACTTAGGTGGGCTGAACTGGAATGACCTCACTAAGGGTCAGGTAGGTGGTGATGGTTGGCGATATGACGCTTTCCAGGGCATAGTTCTAGCTGCTCAGTCAAATTATGCTCCAAATAGGGAAATCAGATCAAACAAAAATGATCCTAAATGGATGAACAATAGATTAAAATATCTGACTGGTCAAAAGAGAGGCATATATAGGCAAATCAAAAGAGGAGAGGGGCAATTAAGAAATCGATATATTCAGTTAAAGAGAGAACTAAAAAAGGGAATTAGAAAAGCAAAAAGAGATTATGAGGTTAAAGTTGCAAGAGAATCGAAGACTAACCCAAAATGATTCTTTTAGATATACAGAAGTAAGATCAGGGACAAGATAAGCCCACTCAAAAGTTCCTCGGGTCAGCTCACTGACAGTGATAAGGAAATGTGTAGAATTTTTAACACATACTTTCTCTCAGTTTTTACACAGGAGGATACCAGCGATATTCCAGAAATGATTAATTATGAACATTAAAATGGTATAAAATACCGACAGATTGTTAGGTAAGACACATATGCAACAGTTAGGTATCTTTATTTCGAAACGTTTCGCCTACTCAGTAGGCTTCTTCAGTCGAGTACAGAAAAGTTGATAGAAGCAGAAGAGACTTGAAGACGATGTAATCAGTCCATCACCCTTAAAGTTTGAGGTGGTCAGTCCCTCAGTCTGGAGAAGAGCATTGTTCCAAAGTTTGAAACAATATGATACTGGGATTCAGACTGTACCACACTGAACATTAAAATGGTATAAAATACCGACAGGTTGTTAGGTAAGACACATATGCAACAGTTAGGTATCTTTATTTCGAAACGTTTCGCCTACACAGTAGGCTTCTTCAGTCGAGTACAGAAAAGTTGATAGAAGCAGAAGATACTTGAAGACGATGTAATCAGTCCATCACCCTTAAAGTTTTGAGGTGGTCAGTCCCTCAGTCTGGAGAAGAGCATTGTTCCATAGTATGAAACAATAACTATGGAACAATGCTCTTCTCCAGACTGAGGGACTGACCACCTCAAAACTTTAAGGGTGATGGACTGATTACATCGTCTTCAAGTATCTTCTGCTTCTATCAACTTTTCTGTACTCGACTGAAGAAGCCTACTGTGTAGGCGAAACGTTTCGAAATAAAGATACCTAACTGTTGCATATGTGTCTTACCTAACAACCTGTCGGTATTTTATACCATTTTAATGTTCAGTGTGGTACAGTCTGAATCCCAGTAACAGTGTGGTACAGTCTGAACCCAATTAACAGTGTGGTACAGTTTGAGCCCAAGTAACAGTGTGGTACAGTCTGAGCCCAAGTAACAGTGTGGTACAGTCTGAGCCCAAGTAACAGTGTGGTACAGTCTGAGCCCAAGTAACAGTGTGGTACAGTCTGAATCCCAGTAACAGTGTGGTACAGTCTGAACCCAAGTAACAGTGTGGTACAGTCTGAACCCAAGTAACAGTGTGGTACAGTCTGAACCCAAGTAACAGTGTGGTACAGTCTGAGCCCAAGTAACAGTGTGGTACAGTCTGAATCCAAGTAACAGTGTGGTACAGTCTGAACCCAAGTAACAGTGTGGTACAGTCTGAACCCAAGTATAGTCTGAGCCCAAGTAACAGTGTGGTACAGTGAACAGTAACAGTGTGTACAGTCTGAACCCAAGTAACAGTGTGGTACAGTACAAGTCTGTACAGTCTGAGCCCAAGTAACAGTGTGGTACAGTCTGAACCCAAGTAATAGTGTGGTACAGTCTGAGCCCAAGTAGTGGTGTACTACAGTCTGAATCCAAGTAACAGTGTGGTACAGTCTGAGCCCAAGTAACAGTGTGGTACAGTCTGAGCCCAAGTAACAGTGTGGTACAGTCTTAACCCAAGTAACAGTGTGGTACAGTCTGGGCCCAAGTAACAGTGTGGTACAGTCTGAGCCCAAGTAACAGTGTGGTACAGTCTGAGCCCAAGTAACAGTGTGGTACAGTCTGAATCCCAGTAACAGTGTGGTACAGTCTGAACCCAAGTAACAGTGTGGTACAGTCTGAATCCAAGTAACAGTGTGGTACAGTCTGAACCCAAGTAACAGTGTGGTACAGTCTGAACCCAAGTAACAGTGTGGTACAGTCTGAACCCAAGTAACAGTGTGGTACAGTCTTAACCCAAGTAACAGTGTGGTACAGTCTGAACCCAAGTAACAGTGTGGTACAGTCTTAACCCAAGTAACAGTGTGGTACAGTCTGAACCCAAGTAACAGTGTGGTACAGTCTGAACCCAAGTAACAGTGTGGTACAGTCTGAATCCAAGTAACAGTGTGGTACAGTCTGAACCCAAGTAACAGTGTGGTACAGTCTGAACCCAAGTAACAGTGTGGTACAGTCTGAACCCAAGTAACAGTGTGGTACAATTTGAGCCCAAGTAACAGTGTGGTACAGTCTGAACCCAAGTAACAGTGTGGTATAGTCTGAACCCAAGTAACAGTGTGGTACAGTCTGAATCCAAGTAACAGTGTGGTACAGTCTGAACCCAAGTAACAGTGTGGTACAGTCTGAACCCAAGTATTACAACCCAGGAATCCAAATGGCCTGTTATCCCGGGTGTAATGGGAGCAAAATAAACACAGCAGAAAAAGTTTAGACTTATATTATCCTTCACCAATTTAGAACAGCAATATGTACACTATGTACAGTGATAAGTATAGTGCACTCCACGGTAAGCAAGGCAGAATAGAAGCCACAAGATAGCAGACCGTGCTTCAACCAGCTCTAGAATGGGAATGACAAGGGCAGACAGGAGAGCGGTACCCACATAACCTCTGCGATTGCCAAAACCATCTTCTTATTGGCTAGAACCTGGTCACTAGTTGAACGACGGGGCCCCATCATCAACTCTTAGCAACCTGGTTCGCTGGTTGGGGGAGATAGCCTGTAAATGAGGGTGTGTACATGCGCCGAATAAAGGTTACGTACTCTTTGCATGCCACACCAAGTAACAGTGTGGCACAGTCGGAATCCTTTCTCCTTTCTCTGCATAATTTATTTTGCCCTCGCAAGATTAATTATGCAAAATTTCCTTCCTCCTGTGTATGGAATTACCTATCCTGAGAGATGGTATTTTTGCAAGTGATAGTAACTCCAGCTCTGCTGGAACGATATCGCTGAGACTGCCGTAGCTAGTGAACCCTCCTGGAATATTTGACGATGCTGACATTTTTCCTCTGAAGTCTCCCAACTCTTACTGGTAGATTTCAACACATTCTTTGTACCCCATCAGAATGGAAATGAAAATAATTTTTGTTATTTCTTTGTGTATAATGCAAACTATACTTTACATGCAATAAATTACTGTTAAGCACAAAGAAAGTGAGTAGTATGTTTGAGCATTTCGTGAGTTATGGAATATAACAAGGAAACTGTTTCTTCCCACTGAGTAACTATTATATAGTATGGTAGCAGCATAATGCTGTTGTATCCACATTTGCTTTAATAGAAATCTCGACTTCCAGATATGTAAGCTCATTTACATCTTACAGTTTGGCTCGACTGGGGTAAACATTACGCCGAGACTATTTGTTCACCTCAAACACAGGAGCCTTTCATTGTCTTCTTGTGTTGTCGGTGACCTTCTACGCACGCATGAAAAAGCTGACCATCCTATGCAAATCTTCTGAAGAAGACAGACGTCCTCATCAGCCACTGACGACGTAAGCAGCTTTCGCTCTGGTTAATTTTTCTCCACACTTCTGTTACTTGTGACTTATGATTTACAAGAGCAAATCACCTCAAAGTAAGAATAACTTAAAAAAAATTACAGTTAGAATGAACACTCATTCATGTTCCAGGTTCCAGGCAACACACACTTCCACCTTCCAGAACTTTAAATTTACAATTTACTCAACATACTAAACATCCGCTAGTTTATTACTGTGGATGATATATACTAGACATACATACAATCCTTAGGATTGTGTGGTCTACTGGTCTAAAGCATCATGCGTTTTCTCTCACCATGAGGCGGGCCAAAACAGCATGGGTTCGACTCCGTGGCTAGTGCACTCTTGTTATTGATCAATAACACTTGTTCCGTAGGTACAATAATATATATATATATATATATAGATATATATATATATATATATATATATATATATATATATATATATATATATATATATGTATATGGGTTAAGAAACCCATCTTTAGCGATAGAATATATACAGAATATATATAACTCTTACTGCCTCCCCCTCCCCCCCTCCACACTCCTGTCCGGCTCTCGCGTCGAGAATTTACAAACCACCGAAGACCCACAACGGCGTTATTATGACAATGAAATTTCACCTGGTTCTCAGTGGTCTTGACCAAGAGAGTGAAGGTCTCTTTACCTTATCCTGACCTCCAATATAATTTACAGGAAACTTTTGCAGTGCTTCATTTCATTCAATATACCGGTTGTCTCTTCTCTAATCAAGTTTTTCTTGTATTTTAAAATTTCCTGGTCTAGGTTTTTCTCATTATTATTATTATTATTATTATTATTATTATTATTATTATTATTATTATTATTATTATTATTATTATTATATGATCCACAAAACAGCAAGATTTTTTTCCAGATGTGTATCATTAATTTCTATTAAGGATTTCTTAACTTCTTGTACAGTATTATTATGTTCCCTGTGAAACACTAAACCTAAAAGGGTCTAGGCAGACAGTCGTATTAATTATATAGGGAAAAGCAGGTAGGCAAATTCCATTAACCTGAATCCAGGACATTTCACCAGCAGCACTGATTACCTCAAACTCTTCTGTTCTTCACCATTCTCCTTGGTATGGACTGATGAAGCCACTGTGTGGCGAAACGTTTCCTCAAAGATACCCAAGTGTTGCACATGTGTCCAATTTATCAACTTGTCGGTTCTCTGAACCATTTATCTACATCACTGAAATCCATTCCCTTGAACCATGCAGGATTCATATGCTTTACTCCGTTATGCAAGATGGTTTTCCTGTCATACTCCATCAAGCAGGATGGTTTTCCTGTCATACTCCATCAAGCAGGATGGTTTTCCTGTCATACTCCATCAAGCAGGATGGTTTTCCTGTCATACTCCATCAAGCAGGATGGTTTTCCTGTCATACTCCATCAAGCAGGATGGTTTTCCTGTCATACTCCATCACGAAGGATGGTTTTCCTGTCATACTCCATCACGTTGGATGATTTTCCTGTCATACTCCATCAAGCAGGATGGTTTTCCTGTCATACTCCATCAAGCAGGATGGTTTTCCTGTCATACTCCATCAAGCAGGATGGTTTTTCCTGTCATACTCCATCACGCAGGATGGTTTTTCTGTAATATTCCATCCCACAGAATGAAGCTTTATACACGAATTTATGAAATTTGCCAGCCTGAGTTATGAGACCTCAGTAGGCAGATGAAGATGTCGTCAAGTATACCACTATAGAGTCAGTAACTACGGCGACTGGTTTTTTGCAGCAAGTCTGGAGTAACATCGTGACCATTACCATTCTGGACATCGTATTATGAACAATTCTTGATATGATGACGAGGAGACATTACCTTTGTAACTTGTGAGCTCATTACCTTTGTACCTAGTTCAGCTATCAAAACTTTGGGGGCCCAGTCCCTGGACCCATTACGTACCTCTGTAATCTGTAAATACCTTTGTAACTTGTAACATGATTGTGACCAGACTTACCTGGAGTTCATTACCTTTGTAAATTGTGAGTTCATTACCTTTGTAAATTGTGAGTTCATTACCTTTGTAAATTGTGAGTTCATTACCTCTGTAACTTGCTCAGCTATCAAAACTTTGGAGTCCAGTCCCTGGACCAATTATGTACCTCTGTAATCTTTTGACTACCGCCCACAGGATGGGTATTGGGTGCATAATAAACATATTAAACTAACACTGACGAGGAGAAAGAATGTTTTTTATTATTAAAACTGGATATATCAGCAGTGTGCTCCCACTCTATTCTATATGAGAGCTACTACAAGGGAACAAAAGTTAGCTGTGTTTCCTTGTTATATTCCATCACGCAGGATGGGTTACATACTGCTGAGATGAGTCAGCCTGAGCTGAGAGAATTCGGTAGGGCAATTAGGATAGCATCAAGTATTCCATTAAATGATTAAAAGTTCATCAGCTACGAGAGCTTCAAGGATGTCGTTCCAGCAGAGCTGGAGTTTCTATTACTCGAGGGTTGTGTGTGAAGGAGGTGGGAGGTGGGATTGTTTACAGTAGACGGCCAGGCACCAGTGAACACAAGGCTTCCCTACAAGGACACACACAGCAGTGTGCGGTAGACAGCGAATAACAGAGAGCGAGAGAGAGAGAGAGAGAGAGAGAGAGAGAGAGAGAGAGAGAGAGAGAGAGAGAGAGAGAGAGAGATAGGCCATTTGGTTTGACCTTTTTTTGGGGTTACTATGTATGATAATTGTACTTATGTGTACCTGTACCTAAGTAAGCTTACTAGAGTGAGACTGAAAGTGAGATTGATGATGTTGCCACCCAAGTGGCTAGTTTATTGTGCCCCTCATGTCCATCCTGTGGACGGTAGCGCAAGACCATATAGATACACAAAACACCTAGAAACTAGGTCCCAAAAGAATTTACGGGAGCACATCTGGATTTATATCTACAATTCGGTTATCTGTTGCAAGTAAATTTAGGAAATTTGCTTAATATATCTGTTATCTTATTTTCATTAACATGTTGACATATCACAAAGGTTATTATACTATCTCTACATTCGTCAATTAGTGGACAATTCAGCACATAGTGATCAAGAAAGTAACCATAAGGCTGGCCACATAATTTACATTTAATTTGATCATCATGCGTGTGTGTGTGTGTGTGTGTGTGTGTGTGTGTGTGTGTGTGTGTGTGTGTGTGTGTGTGTGTGTGTGTGTGTGTGTGTGTGTGTGTGTGTGTGTGTGTGTGTGTGTGTGTGTGTGTGTGTGTGTGTGTGTGTGTGTGTGTGTGTGTGTGTGTGTGTGTGTGTGTTTGTGTGTGTGTGTGTGTGTGTGTGTGTGTGTGTGTGTGTGTGTGTGTGTGTGTGTGTGTGTATAAGTGTGTGTGTGTGTACTCACCTAGTTGTACTCACCGAGTTGAGGTTGCGGGGGTCGAGTCCGAGCTCCTGGCCCCGCCTCTTCACTGATTGCTACTAGGTCACTCTCCCTGAACCGTGAGCTTTATCATACCTCTGCTTAAAGCTATGTACGGATCCTGCCTCCACTACATCGCTTCCCAAACTATTCCACTTACTGACTACTCTGTGGCTGAAGAAATACTTCCTAACATCCCTGTGATTCATCTGTGTCTTCAACTTTCAACTGTGTCCCCTTGTTACTGTGTCCAATCTCTGGAACATCCTGTCTTTGTCCACCTTGTCAATTCCTCTCAGTATTTTGTATGTCGTTATCATGTCCCCCCTATCTCTCCTGTCCTCCAGTGTCGTCAGGTTGATTTCCCTTAACCTCTCCTCGTAGGACATACCTCTTAGCTCTGGGACTAGTCTTGTTGCAAACCTTTGCACTTTCTCTAGTTTCTTTACGTGCTTGGCTAGGTGTGGGTTCCAAACTGGTGCCGCATACTCCAATATGGGCCTAACCTACACGGTGTACAGGGTCCTTAACGATTCCTTATTAAGATGTCGGAATGCTGTTCTGAGGTTTGCTAGGCGCCCATATGCTGCAGCAGTTATTTGGTTGATGTGCGCTTCAGGAGATGTGCCTTGTATAAGTGTGTGTGTGTGTGTGTGTGTGTGTGTGTGTGTGTGTGTGTGTGTGTGTGTGTGTGTATAAGTGTGTGTGTGTGTATAAGTGTGTGTGTGTGTGTGTGTGTGTGTATAAGTGTGTGTGTGTGTGTGTGTGTGTGTGTGTGTCCCAAACTGCCAGAAGTTCTTATAATCAAGCCTCAGTCTGGTTGCTGTATCAATCAGTCTGTTCACATTGCAAGTTGCTCCATAAACATACTTATCTACGTTCATGTTATCATAGTGGGTTATAGATCTACTCAGGCTTCTAACTGCATTCCTATAACAATAATTTTCATTATTTACTTCTCTCCTAATATTATTCCTAATACTAGACACAGACACACCAAAGTTATATTACACATTTTCCTTCATGGTACTTTTCTTGGCCAACATATTAACTCTATCATGGAGTAATCCAGTGTGTGACGGAGTCCATAACTATTGTACATTAATTCCCTTTTCCTTGATTTTATGGTCTATATCTGGCTTTTCCAATGAGCATGTTGTTAGAGTCATTATATGAGTCAAGGGCCTCCAGTGATGACATAGAATCCTTAATAATGATAGAGTCAATCTCAGTGTCATAAGTTAGTTTTAGCGCCATTTGGATATCAAATAATTCAGTTTGCAATATACAAGCTAGGCTATTAATTCTTATGCCTAACTCAACAAAGTTGCTATCGTTGCTAAGGAGGTATCAACAAGAGCAGATGCAGCTCTGTCAGTAGACTCCTGCTTAGATCCATCAGTGTATATAACTTGTGATATATTGTTATTGTCGTGCCGAATAGGTAAAACTGGTCAATTAGCAAGAACTCATTTAAAACTGAGTACTTTCTAAGATTTTCTCTAATACTTTTAAAGATATATTTTTTCATTTATGTTAATGTAAAAATTAATAATTTTGTACCAAAGGAACCTTAGAAAACTTACCTAACTTCATTATAATAAGCGCAATTTAATGTAGCCTAATCCAACTAAATATATTTTAGATAAGTTTACAGTGATTTAATAATAAACAAACACAATAAAATATATTTTTTCGATAGGTTCAGAATGATTTTTGAGAATTAATTGCATACACAAATTTTCGTTTGCCTTATTTAAGCCAAAATCGCAAGTTTTACCTATTCGGCATGACATTACTAACGCTCTCGCGAGAGAGAGAGAGAGAGAGAGAGAGAGAGAGAGAGAGAGAGAGAGGACAACTAAGAAGGGCCGGCAGTATCCGAGAAAGTCTGTTGTCTAAAGTTCGTCATATTTCTCTCATCAATAATTTATTAAAGGTCAGAGAAGCGAACCTAAAGTCACATCAGTTTTGTTTCAATAATTTAATTAAGTGCATTGCACAAATTGATATAGTTTTTAGAAGTGGGTTTTACGTTGTTCATGGAACATTTTTCTTTTAACTTCGTCTCTGTCTTGTTTTCGTACTGCATTAGTACTATACACGAGTACGAATATCGTACTAGTACTCTGTATTAAAGTAAATTATGTGCTAATTGTTTATGCTGCAAGAAATAAGTATTTGCGTCGTGCTCGTTTAGAAGTGACAAAGAACCTTTGGCTTTGATGTACCTTTGAAGAGTTCCGAGAGTTTTTCTACTCTCGGAGCCGGGCCCTGGGTCAGGCTCGTTTGGTGCCTGCCTGGTCAACCAGACTGTTACTGCTAGTGGCCCACTGACCCACATATATATCACAACCTGGTTGATCTGGCAACTGATGTAGAATGAAATGAGTAATTACTTTATGCTTGTAAGAAGTGTGGTATGCTAGAGTACGTTAGCTTATTCGACGTGTCACACGGCCATGAAGGCTGCCCTCCCGACCAGTGAACCAGCAGTTAAGAGTATAGCAGTTGGGGGGACCCACTTTTATGTTAACTGCTGGTTCATCAACCAATCACGTTAAAGCTCGTCAACTCTGTGAAGCGACGTCTTCAGCTCGTGGAGCAGAATAGACAAACTTTCTTTTACTCTGGTCGAAAATGGTTCTGTGTCCGTTGCTGGCAAATGCCTTGTCGTAAATACAGTGTAAATATAGTGTAAATTAAACCATACCCCCGGCCGGGATTGAACCCGCGGTCATAGAGTCTCAAAACTCCAGCCCGTCGCGCTAGCCACTAGACCAGCTTATTGTGGCTAGCTGGTCTAGTGGCTAGCGCGACGGGCTGGAGTTTTGAGACTCTATGACCGCGGGTTCAATCCCGGCCGGGGGTATGGTTTATTTGCAATCGTGTCATTACGATTTCTTAAGTCATGTTGACGGCAGTGAAGGGACTTGAGCTAGAGTTCGTCACGGCCACGCTAGCTGGAGATTCGTCTGTAAAAACTTGCATTTGTGGTCACAGAGGTGCCTGTGCTAACTTTCCTATGGTGTAGAAATATACCTAGTTGGATGAATCTTATTGTGGCTAGCTGGTCTAGTGGCTAGCGCGACGGGCTGGAGTTTTGAGACTCTATGACCGCGGGTTCAATCCCGGCCGGGGGTATGGTTTATTTGCAATCGTGTCATTACGATTTCTTAAGTCATAGTGTAAATTAACTGTAATATATATATATATATATATATATATATATATATATATATATATATATATATATATATATATATTTGCTGCTTAGTCTCTATACTGATGACTGAGAATTTTGCTGACTCACAAACAGGTGCTTACAGGCCGCTCGACATCACCTGTGATCATAATATAGGGTATCTGTCCTTAAGGCATTGTCCTTTGCACTGCCTCTGTGATACGAGCTTCCTTACGTTGTTGCACTGCAAGCTTGCTTAAATTGTTGCATGCTACTGTTATAAGCCCTTTGTGTGCTGAGCATATTGCTACAAGTTAGTGCTTCGTATAGTACTGGCTGGTTATGCCACTTACGCATGTTAGACGTTTGATGACAGAATATACCTTGCAGAATTTGCCTAGACTATAACTACAGCGCTGCTGACGAGTCGCTCGTTCAGTTGTACTAAAGTATCAATATACCCAGCTTCGTGGGTGTACATGCAACAATCTAAAATCCGATTCGTACAGTATGACGTTCCAGTCTAGTACTTAGCTGCTGAGAGAGCAAAGCGATGTTCCCTGAAGGACGACTTTTCTCCCATGGACACAGGTGGCGAATCAAGTTTGTCTTCGGGTCAGTCAGCTTCGTTAGCGCTTGAGCCAGCAAAACTCAATCTTGAGCAAACTAGAAAACAGCATCCCTTTGCTAAGGAGGAATATGATAGAGAGAAGGAGAGGAGACAATTTCGATGTACTGATGATGATAATTTCAGTGTGCAGTAGTAGGTGTCTTTGGTACCTCGTTTCTGATTCCGAGTCTTCCGAAAACCAAGCTCAGGCTCTGCAATGGCCGTTCGAGCACTGGGTAATATTGGTTCACACAACATTGTATGGTGAAGCACAAGAGTTCACAGCTGGTTTGAGTGATTACAGCGTTGTGAAAGAGGCTATGCTAGGAGCATATCAGTGCATTCCTTGTGGTGCACAAAGTTAGCTGAAGACCTTTAGGCGTCTGGTCACCTCAACAGAATTCATAAGTGTGTGGCATTCCTAATAGGCGGGAATTCAAAGTAAACAAGTGTCAGTCCGGTGAGTATCATGTTGATTTTGTCCGACTACAATCCAAGATCTTCACCAAGCGGTATAAAGCAGCTGTTGTTTCTAACTTTAGCGAATTGGTACAACTAATTATGATTGACAATTTCCATGAGTCGGTTGGTCAGGATATAAATGTCTTTTTAGAAGACCATCCCCCTAACGGGGGATTTGTACAGATTACTGCACAGTGACTGAGGTCACAGTACCAGATGCTTACTCTCTTCTGCGTATGGACGATATAGTGGACTTTGTGGGTAACGGCATAAAGCTCACTGTTAGTATTCTGTGACCTCTCTTTAAAATGAGAAACTCGCCCGCCTCGTTCCAAAAGTTGATCCATCAGGCTATTAAAGGATTTGAAGGCACGGCGGCCTATCTCTATGATATAGTCGTGGTATCCGATACGTTGGATCAACATGTGTCCGCCTCAAATATATCTTTGAGAGGCTCAGGATATTCAAGTTAACTATCAATCTTAGTAAGTCATCTTTTGGCCACTCTGCCACAACTTTCCCAGGCCATGAAGTGGGAAGTGGTAAAGCTGCATCCAAGTCTGCTAAAATTATTATCAAAATTATCCCGTTCCCCAAGATAAGACATTCCTTCAACGGTTTCTGGGAGTGATAGTTTAGTTAGAACCTTTCAAACATTGTGGCCCATATAATATGTCTTACCAGTAATAAATGTGTATTTCTTGTTTCTCTAGTTGTCAGGAGGCCTTTTCTTAAATAAAGCGTCTGGTATGCTCTGGTCCCACATTGTTATCTCCAAATTATACAAAGTCATTTTTCTTACATGTTGATGCCTGTGAGGCTGGAGAGGGTGCAGTGCTATTTCAAATCTCTGGTAAGTCTTTCAGCCAAAATTAAGGCCTATCAGCGGGCCTACTCCATCGAAAAGGAGGCTCTAGCGCTGGTCCCTGCCCTTGAACATTTCGAAGCATTTGTATCCTCGTCACAACACACAGTGCAAATATTCAGTGACTACAACCCTTTGAACTACCTTAACTCCATGAGAAACAAAAACACCCGTCTCATGAGCTGGGCTTTGCACTTGCAGCCCCACATCTCCATCAGGCACAACGCGAGCAAGGATAACGTCATCGCAGACTCTCCCTCCAGGGCTTGACTGTTAGGATGTATTTTCTTTTATTTATTGTATGATAGGGTAACTGGTAACTGGGTAGCAGATCTCTTTTTTTTCTTATGGTCCAATTGTAAATAACTGATGTGGGAAAATAAAATTCATAAGATTTTTTTAATGAGTGGAAACATTGCTCCTGTTTCCAAGTGTCCTGAACCTATGCTAACCATACTGTCTGCTGTCTCACTGCCTCTTCGGGTTGAGAACTGCATGCTGGGTTGGACAGTTGAGAGGAACAGCGGTTTCATTAGTACATTTTGTGCCATGGTGGCACACTACCCAGTGAGGGATGCCTAATATTGGCTATTAGACCCCTTTTGGGATGGGGGTGTGTCATGCGAAGAATATATTACAATTTATTCAACACATCTCTCACGCCCATATCAACATGCCTTCTTGATCAGTGAACCAGCAGCTTAAGACTATAGCAATCAGGGCCAAACTGTTATTATAATTGCTGGCTATTATGCAGGTTACTGTATTGTTCTAAAATAAAATTGTATGTATAGCAAAAATGTCCATAGTGTCAGTGACGGGGTTTGTTCTGTCAGGGGTCCGAGACTGTTCAACTGCCTCCCAGCACACATAAGGGGGATTACCAACAGACCCCTGGCAGTCTTCAAGCTGGCACTGGACAAGCACCTAAAGTCAGTTCCTGATCAGCCGGGCTGTGGCTCGTACGTTGGTTTGCGTGTAGCCAGCAGCAACAGCCTGGTTGATCAGGCGCTGATCCACCAGGAGGCCTGGTCACAGACCGGGCCGCGGGGGCGTTGACCCCCGAAACTCTCTCCAGGTAAACTCCAGGTATTAGATGGAGTAAGTTGGAGTGTGAGGCGACTAAGTCTGTCAGAAGGTAGTGATGGGAACGAGGTGTCGGAGTTTGGGTGAGTGATGTAAGTCGTGGTGTTTCAGTGTTGTTTACGCCATAGGTTTTGGTGAAAAATTTGTACTGTTAAGTTGGTCCAAGTATTATGTGGTGCCTGTGTGATTAGTGGTAGTACAGAAATAGTTACATCTTTACCGGGAGGCTGGAAGCCGGAGGGAAGACATGGCGATCTACAGACGCCAGTAATATTTTATTTCTGCGACCTGGTTTTGACTGTAACAAAATATGGCAAATTATAAATAACTAGTAGCAGTGAACTAGTGAGTTTTGTGAAAAGTGGTGAAGGAAGGTTTTGTGTATATATAGTTACCTGTTCACAGATCTATATTTTTTATAAAGGTGAGTTTATCTATCCTTCTTGATAAGAGTATTGTCCAGCTGTAGCACGTTTAGTGTATTTGCCTTTCTGGCCCTAGGGTAGTGTATTCTGTTTAATATTTTAAATGTCCCTAGATAAGGTTGTACACCTTAGGCGCCAGTTTAAATACGTAATTCAATCACGCGAAAGCTCGTTAATTCTTAGAAGCGACGTCTTCAACTCTACGAGCAGAATAGACTGACTTCTACTCTGGTCGAAGACGATTCTCACTGTGTCTCTTCACTGCAAATTCCTCGTTGAATATTCGGTATATATAATGTAAAGTAATTGAAATATATATTTTTGGTGATGAAATATATGGATTAAGAAGTTATTTTTTGTTGTCTTATGTTCTGTCTCTACACCGATGACTATTATTTTGACTCGCTAAACAGATGTACACAGGCCTCTCGACATCACCTGTGTTCGTAATAGGAAGTGTCTAGCTGAGAGTGTGTTGCACACATTGAATGCTGTGCAGTTACCCCAGAGTGTTGCTTACTGCTTCAGTCAATGTGAGATTCTTGTAGACTCACTGCCCAAAACATGCCAGGAGCTAACGTTATCCTAAGATACACATCACTCATGCCACACGTCTCTCATACCTTCTTTCATCCTACACTTATCTCATTCCACACTTCTTTCGTATTAAACTTCTCATCCTACACTTCATTCATCCAACATTTGATTCATTTCTACACTTCATCCATCCCACACTTCATTCAATCCACACGTAATCCATTCCACACTCCATGCCATACGTAATCCAGCCCACACTTCATTCATCCCACACTTCATTCATCCCATAATTCGGTCATCCCACACTTCATTCACTCCACACTATATTCATTCCACACTTCATTTATCTCACAATTTATTCATCCCACGCTTCCCTCATCCAACATTTCATTTATCCCACACTTCATTCATCCTATACTTCGTTCATCCCACTCTTCATTCATTTCACACATCATTCATCCCACACTTCATTCATTCCACATTTCATTCATCTCACACTTCATTCATTCCGCACTTCATTTATCCCACACTTCATTCATCTCATGCTTCATTCATCTCATACTTCATTCATCCCACACTTCATCCATCCAACACTTCATTTCCCACTTCCCTCATCCCACACTTCCCTCATCCCACACTTCCCTCATCCCACACTTCCCTCATCCCACACTTCCCTCATCCCACACTTCCCTCATCCCACACTTCCCTCATCCCACACTTCCCTCATCCCACACTTCCCTCATCCCACACTTCCCTCATCCCACACTTCATTCTTCGATGTAGAATTCCTCTTCAACCTTTTCACTCGTGTTCATATATATATATTTTTTCCCATTTTTCCGGTGCTCTTTTGATGTTGAGTGACCAGTGAACTTTGGCGTTCTAAGCCGCGACGTTTCGCCTCTTAAGCTTTCCATGGAATGGCGAATTCCAGATTACAAGCAACAAGGGAAGATTTGAGAAACCTCTGTGATGCAATGTTGATTTTGTAAACTTATGATTTTCATGTGAGGATCACAGTGATGTTACTGACTACTTCAAGTGGTACAGTGTAACCTTGTGGGGCTTTCACATTGATTCTTCCAGTGTGAAAGTGTCTTAGAATGGTTCTAAAACAAAATTGGGATTTTTTTTAAGCCACTATGTGTTTCATGTGGTTGCTACGAAGATTGTCTGTGAGTACAAGCCACCACACCGTTGAGGAAGGTTGACCATGAGTACAAGACACCATACAGTTGAGGAAGGTTGACCATGAGTACAAGCCACCACACAGTTGAGGAAGGTTGACCATGAGTACAAGCCACCACACAGTTGAGGAAGGTTGACCATGAGTACAAGCCACCACACCGTTGAGGAAGGTTGACCATGAGTACAAGCCACCACACAGTTGAGGAAGGTTGACCATGAGTACAAGCCACCACACAGTTGAGGAAGGTTGACCATGAGTACAAGCCACCACGCCGTTGAGGAAGGTTGACCATGAGTACAAGCCACCACACCGCTAAGGAAGGTTGACCATGAGTACAAGCCACCACACCGTTGAGGAAGGTTGACCATGAGTACAAGCCACCACACCGTTGAGGAAGGTTGACCATGAGTACAAGCCACCACACCGTTGAGGAAGGTTGACCATGAGTACAAGCCACCACACAGTAGACAGACAGATGACACATGTAATGTCCTTCAAAGTTCATTAGAACATCAAATTAACGCTCGCAAGATCTTGACCAAACAATTAGCGTCTCAGTAAAATGCTTTATGTAGCTAACGTCTCAAATGTCGATGTTAATGAAGACATCAAATATCTGTCAAACGTATTCAGGACATCTCCCAGCACATTGTAATAAAAAAAGGTCTACCCTTTGTTGAATTTAAATTACTCTCTCATATAAAGAAGTAAAGGACGAAAGAAATTTTACTTAGATGTCGTTCATTCATACGTTAGTGTTTACCTATTGTATAAAATAACACTGTTGTTAAATATTTGTGGATAATGATGATAAATGGTATAAAATACAGACAAGATGGAAAAATAAGACACAAAAGCAGTATAATGCGATCTTTTATTTACGTTTGGCCCACACAGTGGGCCAGTGGGAGAACCATAGGCAATAAAGGATCACATTATACTACATTTGTGTGTATTTTTCGATGAGTAACTGCATCGGAAAATGTTTCAACTCCCTTTATCTCTCTTTCAACAAGGATAAGAAGTGTCCTTGGACGCACGGTGACTCAGGTGAGTCTCAGCACTCTGTCCCTCTTGAGCAAAGCCAAAGAAATCGTCAACTCATTGAATTTCGATGACATCAGTCATGACTGTCCCAGCTTAAGACGGCTGAGACATCTATTTCTTTACAGTAAGAGAGTGAGTGAATTTGGTAATATAACACGCAAAATAGTAAATATCGGTGTACGCTTGGCTTAAAGAACGTAAACATTGGCCGATGGTAAGTGGGAAACCAACTGGACTCAGATATGAAACAGAGATCCCCCCCCCCATTGATCTACAACTCTGAAGGAGAGGTGGGGAGAGTGTCGTTCCTGAAGGTCATCTGGAGTGTGATGTCGGTACACTGGTGGCAAGACAACCACTGAGTGATAGTGAATGTAAGTGGGAAGACAGATGCACATGGATGGTGACGTCTATAACGAAATGATCTAAAACTGTTAGAAATACAACTTTTAGATAACTCAAAGTGCATGAACTCGCACACTGCTTTATAATATTGTCATGAGGCTTCGACACCAGTACATTACATCCTTCGTAAAGCACCTGTTGAAAAAAGCTCATTATCATTACCGCTATTATTATTATTATTATTATTATTCATCTTCTTCTTCTTCTTCTTCTTCTTCTTCTTCTTCTTCTTCTTCTTCTTCTTCTTCTTCTTCTTCTTCTTCTTCTTATTATTATTATTATTATTATTATTATTATTATTATTATTATTATCAATGAAAGTTGCAAGGTAAACACTAGCAGGCTTACACTAGGATACATGGACTGGACAGGTGTTTAGTGCGTCCAGTTTTAGAATAGCAGGTCAAATGGATTCTAATTTTAATTAACTCTCCAACATGTAAACGAGTTGTCACGTAAGACCAGTGTCTGCTGATTTTTTCTCCCTAACAAATAAATTACCACAAAACTTTAGGTACTCTTGTAGGACACTGGTTACTGCTTCACGTTGTCTGATCATAACTCTTCACATCCTTCCTGAGGCTCTACAGCATCAGTACAAATAATTTATTTGTTTTCGGCAGTTTACATGTGGTTTACAGAGAGCCACTAACATGGAGTTTAAACTTGGCAGAGGCAAAACTTGCCTCTGTTACCCCTGTTTCCCCTTTCAGTAACTGGGTGCCTGGGTATCAGGTGACTGTTGACTGTTGTAGGCGGCATGCTGTTGGGTTGAGGGTTGGAGGTGTTGCCTCTGCTGAGTACGTACACATTACCGAGCGTACTCGAGGCC
Source organism: Cherax quadricarinatus (assembly GCF_038502225.1). NCBI lineage: Eukaryota > Metazoa > Arthropoda > Malacostraca > Decapoda > Parastacidae > Cherax > Cherax quadricarinatus. The sequence goes on from NC_091348.1 coordinate 4,970,777, forward strand.
ATCCCGTGAGTCGTATAGCCATTTCACCATCTGCGAAAGCAGGATATCAGAGCACATCACAGTGAGTCACGTCTCTAATTTAAAGTGTCCTCCCTATAATTATTTTTTTGGGGGCTGATTTACCTTCTTGGAGGGAAATCTTAAATACAGTGCACAATATATTATTGAGTTCTTGCACACATTCTTTCAAGATCCAAGATAAATTAATTTATATCTGAATATTCTTCTTTGCTTCATTAACACGTAAAAAAAATAATCTTTAAAGCCTTATGTAATTATTTCTGCGGATAGCATATACACTGAGAGGTGTATTTCTCGGTATATATACACCGAGACGCGTAATTTCTCGCACTTATTCCTCTCCGCATTGAGCGAGGAGAGGAATAAATCCGGGTTAGCGAACGAATGGATTCATTATTGTTTCTTATGTTTGTGGTAATGTGTAGATGTTATATTTTGCATCTGTAAGGCTCAGAACCCCGTAACAAAGTATGGTAACCTGAGCTTCATAGCTCGGCTCACCCCTACGTCTGCACTTTTCTCTATTGGTTGAATTTGGCACTTACTTCCTTGTGCCTCGCAACGCCTTTGAGAGTTTAATTTCATCCCTATGTTAGGTATTAAAGTGTTCTTATCTGGTGGTGGAAAGGTTATGTTCAGCCATAATGACCCTAATGTAGTCGATAGGCTTTAAACCCCATCAACCTTTATTTTTGTAAGTTCCGTCTCAGTTCAACTTTTGAACTTCCCTTCTTTAAGAAATTAACCTCTGAATTCTGTTCAAAATAACTTTGAAAATATATTCCAGTTTAATATTTCATTTACAAAATTACATCCCATATATTCTGACTGAACTTATTTTCCCTTCCCATTAAATATATGATTATTAAAATTTGCTTTTTTTCTCAAAAGGTTTTTGTACTCTATACTAAATATTTCTTCCTTATTTCTTATAAATACTGTATTAAAACGAGATTTTTTTTTCCTGTTTTACTTGCCTCTGTGAGGTAGCAAATCAGATGCCATATTATCTTCCCTTAGTTAAATTGTATTAATAATCCCATCATAAGATTTACTAAAACAGATGATCGTTAATTTGCCTTATTAATTTCCCAGTATATTTCAGGTAAAAATAAAATAAATCTGTTATTATAATATGTGATTTGTTTGTGACTTATTTATTAATAGTTGATTTGTTTTATAAATAGTTGATTTATTATTTTATTAGTTCCTTCATTTAACTACCGTAGTTTCTGGCATATAAGGCGCGCCTTTTTTACACAGTCTTGGAAAATAAACCTGCGCCTTATATGCTCAAGGTCAGAGTCAAGGGTAGACTCTGTGTGACGCTTTACGTTACAACTGTTGGCAAACATCTCATATGATAGTGCGCCTTATATGCCGGAAAATGCGGTAATTATACTCTTCTCTAGCTCACCTATCGTTAGACTTTGAATTTCAAAAGTCAATGGAATTGGCATTTGTTTCATTATACTCGATTTCTAATGTTGAAGTCTCAACATTATTTGCAGTTTTCATTTCACTAACTTATAGTGATTCCTTTATTAGTATTTCTTTATCTCCTTGTATCCCGACTCTTGTGTCTCTGGTGACTTTATAATCCACTTTCTATATTACCTTCTTTAGTATGCTGCGCTTGAATTTATATTTGGTTAGTTCTGCAGTATATGGTAATTTTGTTCATAATATTCAATGGCTTGTCTTTTAGAGACTACCCATCATATATATCTATCTATATATATATATATATATATATATATATATATATATATATATATATATATATATATATATATATATATATATATATATATATATATATATATATATGTACATATGCAGAACAACTACTGTGAAAAATAAGTGAAATTCCAAGTGCTTTCGTGACTTCTCACATTATCTAGGAGCTATAAAATAAAACATCAACAGGAAGGCATATAAGGGCAAGACTACACCTCACAGTCACGTCACAACACCCGACTCTGTGAAACACACCTGATACTCAACCCAAGCATTAAAATTTTTTACTTGCCTAATGTATCTTAAATTCTTCCCAAATTTCATTAATTATAAATGAATCCAGTTTATATAAACCAAAAGAAATAGTCATATTATTTTCAAAACTGCTTTTTATGAAACATGATTCTATCATATTTCTGTCGACTATAGACTTGCTAAATACAACTTTCTCAGCCTTTTGACAGTCAACTGGATGGTTAAAATCTCTCAAAATCTTTCACTTATTTTTCACAATGCTTGTCCTGCATATTGTGATATCACCTGTGTATTGTGATCTTATTGCTGCGGCAGGTGACAAACCCGCACTGCGCTACCTTGAGCATATAAGCCGCAGGGCGATTTTTCCAAGACTTTTCTTGGAAAAATACGGTACATTCTTTTCACAAGTCGAAATCCCCAATGAGACTAATATTTGGTGTAGGATTCTCCAGTTTATCAAGGCGTATGTCTAACATCGTCTCACCTTTTTCAATACTTATTTTCCTTCATGATCCTATCCTTTATTCGTGTTTTTGTAATTATCTAAACACCGCTTATTCACTTTAACTAGTTCTTCACTATTAAAAAAATATTGATCCTGTAAGTATTTTTAAATTAGCTGGTTATAAAACGAACAAGAATACCTGTTGCGGTGACCGGTTTGTGTGTCTTCATATTTACCTGTTTCTGGTTGAAGGGTCAACACTCAGCTTCTTACACTTGTATGCAGTAACACCTTTTACCAGATTATCATTCTTTATCTCCTTTATCTTATATATTCTTTGAATAGTTGTAATGGCTTTCTTGCTTTCCTCTATCTTGTTTCTTGTGAAGAACAGTGTTGATACGTAAGGCATATATGCAACAGTTAGGTATGTTTATTCTGGAATGGTTCAGAGAACCATTCATCTACAATCCTGTCAGACATTGCAACTTCTTGGGATCTTAATACTTGGGAATTCCTCGCTTGCCTAACACATGGGCAAATGTGACACCTGGAGTTTACCTGGAGAGAGTTCCGGGGGTCAACGCCCCCGCGGCCCGGTCTGTGACCAGGCCTCCTGGTGGATCAGAGCCTGATCAACCAGGTTGTTACTGCTGGCTACACACAATCCAACGTATGAGCCACAGCCCGGCTGGTCAGGTAACGACTTCAGGTGCTTGTCCAGTGCCTGCTTGAAGACAGCCAGGAGTCTATTGGTAATCCCCCTTATGTATGCTGGGAGGCAGTTGAACAGTCTCGGGCCCCTGACACTGTATTGTCTCTTAACGTGCTAGTGAAACCCCTGCTTTACAACTGCTGCACCTCTTCTGCCTACGGTTTATAAGCTACTTCTCCGCACATATGTCGTATTCTATTCAAGATTGATGGACTGTCCACATCGACTCAAGGTTGAGGGACTGATTACCTCATTCTTCTCCTGTTCTTCACGATTCTCCGTTGTATGGGCTGATGAAGCCACTGTGTGGCGAAACGTTTCCTCAAAGATTCCCAAGAGTTGCACATGTGTCTAATTTATTTACAAAGTCTATCGGATTTAATAAAATATTTCGAGTAGTGTTTCTACTGCCTCTCTCAGAGCAAGGTTAGGCTCACTTGTCACTGAAATATTCAGGTTCCTATATAGCTTCTTCACTTTATTTGCCCTGGTTATATGTATTGGGCACAGTGCTGCCATTTGTCCGATGTGGCTCTTAGAAATTAACTTTTGCTGTTATATTTTTCCTAAATTGTTGCTTAGCCTTTCTCTTCAGCTGCGACATTATAAAATACTTGGAGAAACTGAATATTAACGAATCAAGCAGACTGGATGAAATACCTGCCAGAGTTATAAAATAATGAAGATACCAGGTCGCTTACCACTAATCCTAACATTTAAAAAAATAATTAGAAGATAAGGTATCAATAGGTTGAAAACTAGTAAGTGTTACCTTTGATAATTAAGAAAGGGGACGAGATTTGTCCCTCAACTATCGTCCCACCAGCTTAATGTCAATTTAAGGTAAACAAATGGAGTCATTGTAAAAAATCTGATAGCTATTTTTCTGGAAAATAACCTAGTAACCAGAAACCAGAAAAGATTCCTCAATAAAAGATCATGTCTGACTAACTCATTCGAATTGTTTCAGTTATACACACAAAATCTGAAATGTAGTGTATCTACTACAGATTTCCAGAAGGTCTTGGACAAAGACTTCCTAGAAGTCTAATAAACAAAATACGTAGAAGCGTATGGTATAAGAGATAATCTTCATGCCTGGATAAGTGACTGGCTCACAGACAAACAACAGAGTGTGGTACTCTACAGAGTGTGGTACTCTACAGAGGTGTACCCAACAGAGAGTAGTACTCAATAGAGTGGCTTGCCGTAAAGAGTGTAATTCCTCAGGGGTCGGTCCTTGTGTCAGTCCTCTTCACAATGTACATGAATGATTTCGAGACCAACATGCAAGACAGAAAAAATTGTGGATGACACCAAACTCTGCAAGAGTGCAGCATCCACAGCTGATTGTTAGAGTATTGAGAGTGATCTGGACAGGTTGGTAGTGTGATCGGAAAAATGGAAGGTGAGTTTCAATGTAGACACGTGCAAAGTGATGCATTTTGGGTATACCAATCTCAGATAATCATAAGCAACGATCTCAGAGTACAAAATTAACGTAGAATTGTTTTATGGCTAAAAATTTTAAACGTAAAACACCAGAGATCTTATGGACTGGATGGTTCACACCATCCCAACACCTGGTTCACACCTGGTGTTGTGATGGTTCACACCTGGTGTTGTGATGGTTCACACTTGGTGTTGTGATGGTTCACACCTGGTGTTGTGATGGTTCACACTTGGTGTTGTGATGGTTCACACCTGGTGTTGTGATGGTTCACACCTGGTGTTGTGATGGTTCACACTTGGTGTTGTGATGGTTCACACCTGGTGTTGTGATGGTTCACACTTGGTGTTGTGATGGTTCACACCTGGTGTTGTGATGGTTCACACCTGGTGTTGTGATGGTTCACACTTGGTGTTGTGATGGTTCACACCTGGTGTTGTGATGGTTCACACCTGGTGTTGTGATGGTTCACACCTGGTGTTGTGATGGTTCACACTTCGTGTTGTGATGGTTCACACTTGGTGTTGTGATGGTTCACACCTGGTGTTGTGATGGTTTACACCTGGTGTTGTGATGGTTCACACCTGGTGTTGTGATGGTTTACACCTGGTGTTGTGATGGTTCACACCTGGTGTTCTGATGGTTCACACTTGGTGTTGTGATGGTTCACACCTGGTGTTGTGATGGTTTACACCTGGTGTTGTGATGGTTCACACCTGGTGTTGTGATGGTTTACACCTGGTGTTGTGATGGTTCACACCTGGTGTTCTGATGGTTCACACTTGGTGTTGTGATGGTTCACACCTGGTGTTGTGATGGCTCACACATGGTGTTGTGATGGCTCACACCTGGTGTTGTGATGGTTTACACCTGGTGTTGTGATGGCTCACACCTGGTGTTGTGATGGCTCACACCTGGTGTTGTGATGGCTCACACCTGGTGTTGTGATGGTTTACATCTGGTGTTGTGATGGCTCACACCTGGTGTCGTGATGGCTCACACCTGGTGTTGTGATGGCTCACACCTGGTGTTGTGATGGTTTACACCTGGTGTTGTGATGGCTCACACCTGGTGTTGTGATGGTTTACACCTGGTGTTGTGATGGCTCACACCTGGTGTAGTTATCATGTGGGAGTTCGACACGTGGATTGGGTAAAGAAATACTCACGTAGGCTGGTAGTACGTATAATTACAGACAAGGTGAGTTGCGCCCTTACAGCCGTAACCTAGTCTCTCTGCTCTCTCTCGTTCAACTGACTGACTGGCCGCCCACAGTACCCATATGTGAGAGGGTCTTTGAATACTGCCAGGTCAGCGCAATATGAGTTCAGACAGTGACTCAGGCAGAGACGGTTGGTCGTGAGTCAACTGGCACAGTGGTTACTGGTAACTGGTTACTACTACAGTGGTTACTGGTAACTGGTTACTACTACTGAGAGCTCGGCGACGCTAACGTATGTCGTCCCGACATACAACTAATACAAACTAGAGATGGCAGGTATACGGCTTGGGCTGATTCTATACAATGTTAAAGTACACAACAATTAAACATTATAACATACATAAGTAGAACATTGGAATGGAAGCTTACGTAACTGAAACTGTAATGCAATACAAGGTATAATATAGCACAACTTAAAACTCAACAAATGAACATCGAACTCAACGTTGAGATTACAAGTGATAAAAAAAAATTTGATCGATCGATCTGTATTCATGTGATCTACGGATTCTGAGGGAGGAATATATACAAAGAAAGAGTGTTTAACAGAAAGGCAGATTCGGTGCACTCAAATCTAGACTGTTAACTCTCAGAATGCGGAGAGAACATGAACACAAAAAAAATTCTTGAATACTGATAAGTTGATACTGTAATTATTCATCTATACAGGTTATTTACATTTAACCCCAACTCTGCTAGGGTGAGATTGACATATGCAGAATGGGTGTCATCTCTGGGAGGATCAAACTCTGTAGCATTGGCTAACTCATGCTGTATTTGAGGCAAATCTGAATTGGAAGTTACAAATGATACTTGAGGATTTCTCAATACCTGTCGTGTACGTAGGGAATAACGACATTCAGGTTGATCGTCTGACTGAGTATCAGAGGAAGAGAGTACAGGATCAGGAGGATTGTCAGAGTCTGTCACATTAGTCTGGGTTGGAACATCATTATCATCACATACTAACTTCATATGATCCAAATGCGATTCTTTATACTGACCAGTACTAATCTCTCTAACCTTATACTTATTACCAGTGATATGTTCAACTACTCGATAAGGACCAACAAACTTTTGATCAAGCTTTGGCATTGCAGACGTTTTGTTAAAGTTAATCAGCATAACTCTCGAACCTACTTTGATTTTGGATGGCTTTGCTCGAGTGTTTGCGACTCTTGTAAATTCAGCTGTTGATTTATGAAGTGTTTCACGGATTCTTCTAAAAACACTTTGAGCTAAGCTGGTACGAGTTGCTATGAAATCATCAGGGTTGTAATTTGGTTTCGGATTAGAATATAACAACTCATAAGGCAAACGTTTGTCTACACCATACAATGCATAATGTGGAGTGTCACCTATAGAAACATTGTAAGCAGAATTTATAGCACACTGCACATCAGGTATAACTTCATCCCAAGTTTCACTGTTGGGATTGACAGTGGCTCTCAAGACATCAAGTACTTTCTTATTGGTTCGTTCCGCTAACCCATTGCTGGCAGGATGATGAGGAACAATGGTGGATTTAGAGATCTTGTACAAGGTGCACAAATTTTCAAGAATCTCATTACAGAATTCACCTCCATTATCTGTTACTAGGGACTTAGGAGTGGTATGCCTGCAGATAATGCGTTCTTTAAACGCTTTAGCTATTGTCTCGGTAGTCTTATCTGCAATAGGAACTAACTCACAATATCTGGTGAAATGGTCTACCATAACACACAGATGTTTGTTACCTTGGAGGGAACATTGGAAATTAGTTAACAAATCTAGCGCAACTCTTTCCCACGGTTCGCTAGTAGTTGGATATACTTGGATTGGATTAGGACCATTAGCATTACCTTTATGTTGCATGCAGACACTACATTTCTTAACATACTCAGAAATATCAGTTGCCATACGAGGCCAAAAGTATTTCAATCTGGCTTGTTTTACTGAACGATCCATACCAGGGTGTGCAACACCTGGTACATCGTGAACTAGCTGTAAGGCTACATTCACTAGTGACTGTGGAATTACTAACTGGTATACTCTTCTGCTAGGAGTACCCAACTCGGCTGTTCGATACAGTAATTCTTGGTTCATGACAAAGTCACTGATGGGTGCTGGTGGTTTCACAGTCAGAATAAGATCTTCCTGGAGCAGGAATCGAATCACACCAGACCACATGGGATCTGTTCGTTGAGCATTCTTTACATCTTCAGCACTAAATGGAGGGTCTGCAGTTACTATACTAACATGTCGCGATAAGGCATCTGCGACTACATTTGACTTGCCAGGTAAATGCTCAAAGGTGGGATTGAACTCTTGGATAGTCAAGGTCCATCTGGCTAACCTTCCAGTAGGTTGTTTGTTCTGGAATAAGGGTATCAGTGGAGCATGGTCTGTCAAGACATGAACAGAGTACTGATAAATAATGTCTCGGAAGTGCTTTAAAGACCATACTATTGCTAAAGCTTCTTGCTCAGTTACTGTATAATTACGTTCAGCCTTCGTAAGGACTCGGCTAGCAAATGCAACTGCGTTGTACTTGCCATCGGTCTTCTGAGCTAGTACGGCACCTATGCCAATTGAACTAGCATCAGTTGTCAGATAGAAGGGCTTAGAAAAATCTGGAAATTTCAAAATTGGAGCAGATGTTAGCTTTTCTTTTAGAGTTTGGAATGCCCTTTCTTGACGGAAGGTCCAAACAAAAGGAGCATCTTTCTTAAGCAACTCAGTTAGAGGAGCAGCTATGGAAGAAAAATTGGCAATGAAAGATCTATAAAAACCTGCTAAGCCCACAAAGGATCTTACGGCATCAGCAGTTTTGGGAGTTGGAAAATTTAGTACTGCAGTTACTTTACTTTGGTCAGTCGTAACCCCTCTAGGAGTGACTACGTGACCAAGAAACTTAATTTCTGATCTGAAAAATTGACATTTAGACAGTTTGATCTTTAAATTGGCTTCTTTAAGCTTACCAAGTACTACATCAAGTCTTTTCAAGTGTGTATCCACGTCTTTAGACATGACGATTACGTCATCTAAGTACACCATAAGTGCATTACCTATGAGACCTCTAAAGATATTAGTCATGAGCCTTGAGAACGTGATAGGGGAAGATCGTAATCCAAACGCCATACGGAGGAAGTGATAATGACCTGTAGGAGTGGAGAATGCAGTTAGCTCTTGGCTGTCCTCGTGAAGAGGGACTTGCCAAAACCCTTGTAACAAATCTAGGGTTGAAAAGACTTTGTTATCTCCGATATTACGTAAAAGATCACCCAGTACAGGGAGTGGAAAGCGATCTGGAATGGTTTTCGCGTTTAACTTCCTAAAGTCAATCACTGGGCGCCAAGTACCATCCTTCTTAGGTACTAGTATCAAGGGTGCATTCCAAGGGGAATTGCTAGGTGCAATAACTCCATCATCAAGCATTTGACTGATCAATTCTTCTGCGACAGCAACTTGTGAATGAGGCATTCTGTACGCAGGTATGTAGATAGGTCTAGTACCAGGTTCAAGTGGAATACGATGGGATAATAAGTTCGTTATACCCATCTTCTCACCTGGTAAAGCAATGGCTTTACGACGTTTGTTCAACAGAGTCAACAAACGCTTGACTTCATCTGGGAAGTCAGTGGGAGCTAAGTCTTTCTCTTCAACTGGTGGAACAGATTGATCCAGTGAAGTGGATGAGGTCTCCCCGGTAGAAATAGCACCTGGTGTTGTGATGGTTTACACCTGGTGTTGTGATGGCTCACACCTGGTGTTGTGATGGTTCACACCTGGTGTTGTGATGGTTCACACCTGGTGTTGTGGTGGTTTACACCTGGTGTTGTGATGGCTCACACCTGGTGTTGTGATGGCTCACACATGGTGTTGTGGTGGTTTACACCTTGTGTTGTGATGGCTCACACCTGGTGTTGTGATGGCTCACACATGGTGTTGTGATGGTTCACACCTGGTGTTGTGATGGCTCACACCTGGTGTTGTGATGGCTCACACCTGGTGTTGTGATGGCTCACACCTGGTGTTGTGATGGCTCACACATGGTGTTGTGATGGCTCACACATGGTGTTGTGATGGCTCACACCTAGTGTTGTGATGGTTTACACCTGGTGTTGTGATGACTCACACATGGTGTTGTGATGGCTCACACTTGGTGTTGTGATGGTTCACACCTTGTGTTGTGATGGCTCACACCTAGTGTTGTGATGGCTCACACTTGGTGTTGTGATGGTTCACACCTGGTGTTGTGATGGCTCACACCTAGTGTTGTGATGGCTCACACCTAGTGTTGTGATGGTTTACACATGGTGTTGTGATGGCTCACACCTGGTGTTGTGATGGCTCACACCTAGTGTTGTGATGGTTCACACCTGGTGTTGTGATGGTTCACACCTGGTGTTGTGATGGTTTACACATGGTGTTGTGATGGCTCACACCTAGTGTTGTGATGGCTCACACTTGGTGTTGTGATGGTTCACACCTGGTGTTGTGATGGCTCACACCTAGTGTTGTGATGGCTCACACTTGGTGTTGTGATGGTTCACACCTGGTGTTGTGATGGCTCACACCTGGTGTTGTGATGGCTCACACCTAGTGTTGTGATGGTTCACACCTGGTGTTGTGATGGTTCACACCTGGTGTTGTGATGGTTTACACATGGTGTTGTGATGGTTTACACCTGGTGTTGTGATGGTTTACACCTGGTGTTGTGATGGTTCACACCTGGTGTTGTGATGGCTCACACCTGGTGTTGTGATGGCTCACACCTGGTGTTGTGATGGTTTACACCTGGTGTTGTGATGGTTCACACCTGGTGTTGTGATGGCTCACACCTGGTGTTGTGATGGCTCACACCTGGTGTTGTGATGGTTTACACCTGGTGTTGTGATGTTTCACCCCTGGTGTTGTGATGGCTCACACCTGGTGTTGTGATGTCTCACACCTGGTGTTGTGATGGCTCACACCTGGTGTTGTGATGGTTCACACCTGGTGTTGTGATGGCTCACACCTGGTGTTGTGATGGTTCACACCTGGTGTTGTGATGGCTCACACCTGGTGTTGTGATGGTTCACACCTGGTGTTGTGATGGCTCACACCTGGTGTTGTGATGGCTCACACCTGGTGTTGTGATGGCTCACACCTGGTGTTGTGATGGCTCACACCTGGTGTTGTGATGGCTCACACCTGGTGTTGTGATGGCTCACACCTGGTGTTGTGATGGCTCACACATGGTGTTGTGATGGTTCACACCTGGTGTTGTGATGGCTCACACCTGGTGTTGTGATGGCTCACACCTGGTGTTGTGATGGCTCACACTTGGTGTTGTGATGGTTCACACCTGGTGTTGTGATGGTTTACACCTGGTGTTGTGATGGTTCACACCTGGTGTTGTGATGGCTCACACCTGGTGTTGTGATGGTTCACACTTGGTGTTGTGATGGCTCACACCTGGTGTTGTGATGGCTCACACCTAGTTTTGTGATGGTTTACACCTGGTGTTGTGATGGCTCACACCTGGTGTTGTGATGGTTTACACCTGGTGTTGTGATGGCTCACACCTGGTGTTGTGATGGTTCACACCTGGTGTTGTGATGGTTCACACCTGGTGTTGTGATGGCTCACACCTGGTGTTGTGATGGTTCACACCTGGTGTTGTGATGGTTTACACCTGGTGTTGTGATGGCTCACACCTGGTGTTGTGATGGCTCACACCTGCGAGATCGTGTTAGATGGTGCAAAAACTTCATATCATTTCTCCATCCTCATTTATGGAGGATCTCTTCTGTTCCATTAACAAACTGCCTTTACTTCCTCATAATTCTTCACCATTCGGGATACTGCTAATTCTACTACTCAGTGTTGCGATCTCAGGCGTGGGTGCGCACTCATTAGAACGAAAACTACCAGAAACTGCTGGTTCCTGGGTCGTCAACACTCATGTACTTCATCTGACGACTTGTTTCTGGGTCGTCAACACTCAGGTACTACACCTGACTGCTGGTTCCTGGGTCGTGAACACTCAAGTACTTCATCTGACTACTGGTTCCTGGGTCGTGAACACTCACGTACTACATCTGACTGCTGGTTCCTGGGTCGTCAGCACTCAGGTACTTCACCTGCCTGCTGGTTCGTGGGTCGTCAACACTCAGGTACTGTACATAACTGCTGGTTTCTGGGTCGTCAACAATCAGGTACTTCTCCTGACTACTGGTTCCTGGGTCGTCAACACTCACGTACTACAACTGACTGCTGGTTTATGGGTCGTCATCACTCGGGTACTTCACCTGACTATTGTTTCCTGGGTCGTCAACACTCAGGCACTACACCTGACTACTGTTTCCTGGGTCGTCATCACTCAGGTACTTCACCTGACTGAGCTCCACGTACCTTGAGTACGGAAATGAAGTTCTCATACGACATTTTTCGAGACACGTGAGAAGTATTCCTAGCAACCTTGTACCTCATTTAGTTATTCCCCGTCTGTATGTTTTTTCCTTGTTTTATCATGTCAGTCTGTCCTTGTTGACCTTCTTGATGACAATAAGTATCTTGGGCATGTTAATCACCTCTTGCCTGCGTCTTCCTTCTTCCAGTGACCTTAAGTTCAGTTTCTCAATCTTTTCTCGTAGCTTTCACCTCACAACTCCAAGAATAATATGGCTTCCTCTGCACACTTGAGTGTCAATGTGTTTACTTACGTGAACTCAGCAGTGGTAGCCAGAGGCACCTGGTGTAAAATATCCAGAACAATTCCCGATGACGACTCTCTCATTCTGCCGACCTGTCATCCACCGATGATGAAATACGTTTTTTTTAAGTTATGTTAGTGAGATTTATTTTGATCTCGGCCACAAATACATTTTTCTATACCTGGATTTGTTTTTTTAAAGTAATCTATTCATTTCTTTTTCCAGCCCATACCTTGCCAGCCTTCCAAAACGATTTTGCAGTATGTCCAGACCTTGTTGAAGTATACGTTTCTTGCCTCTGATAGGTCATTTGCCTATATCAGAAAGTTCCACGGTGCCTCGTGGCCTGGTGGCTGAAGCTCTCGCTTCTCACGGTGAGCGTCCAGGTTCGATTCCCGGCGAGGGTAGAAACACTGGGCGTGTTTCCTTAAAGCGGTTGTCTATGTTCCCCTTCGGTAAAATGGGAATCTGGATGTTAGTCGACTGGTGTGGGTCGCATCCTGGGACAAAACTGACCTAATTTTCCCGAAATGCTCAGCATAAAAAGCGCCTTTCTACATAGTAGTATGTCAGGTAGGACTGTATACCTTGTACATGTACTTGTATACCTTGTACATGTACTTGTATACCTTGTACATGTACTTATAGAAATAAAGACATTATATTATTACTGTATAGGTGTTAAGACTGACCCTTTTCGCTATTATGATTAATTATTATTATTATTATTATTATTATTATTATTATTATTTGTTTGTTTGTTTGTTTGTGTGTGTGTGTGTGTGTGTGTGTGTGTGTGTGTACTCACCTATTTGTGGTTGCAGGGGTTGAGTCATAGCTCCTGGCCCCGCCTCTTCACTGATTGCTACTAGGTCCTCTCTCCCTGCTCCATGAGCTTTATCATACCTCGTCTTAAAACTATGTATGGTTTCCGCCTTCACTACGTCACTTTCTAGGCTCTTCCACTGCCTGACTACTCTATGCCTGAAGAAATACTTCCTAACATCCCTTTGATTCATCTGAGTCTTCAACTTCCAATTGTGACCTCTTGTTTCTGTGTCCCTTCTCTGGAACATCCTGCCTTTGTCCACCTTGTCTATTCCGCGCAGTATTTTATATGTCGTTATCATGTCTCCCCTGACCCTCCTGTTCTCCAGTGTCGTCAGGCCGATTTCCTCTAACCTTTCTTCATAGGACAATCCCCTTAGCTCTGGGACTAATCTTGTTGCAAACCTTAGCACTTTCTCTAATTTCTTGACGTGCTCGACCAGGTGTGGATTCCAAACTGGTGCTGCATACTCTAGTATGGGCCTGACGTAAATGGTGTACAGAGTCTTGAACGATTCCTTACTGATGTATCGGAATGCTATCCTTAGGTTTGTCAGACGCCCATACGCTGCAGCAGTTATCTGATTGATGTGCGCCTCAGGAGATGTGCTCAGTGTTATACTCATCCCCAGATCTTTTTCCTTGAATGAGGTTTGCAGTCTTTGGCCACCTAGACTATACTGTGTCTGCGGTCTTCTTTGCCCTTCCCCAATCTTCATGACTTTGCGTTTAACAGGGTCAGTGTTCAGTGGTCAGTCGTCACATGAGGTCACAGACCCTGAGCTGCTTTGGGGATTAGCGTGGACGGTTACAAAGCATGGCTTGCTTCTGCAGTGTTTTAAAAACTGAGGTTGGAGAGTTGAAGGAGGAGGTCTTGCTTCTCCAGGAGGAGATTAGGAGGCTGAAGGTCCACCTCAATGGGCCTGGGAGAGAGTGTGAGGTGGTTGGAGATGTGGGGAATGAGGCTTCTAGCAGTGAGGTGCAGTCTGTCTCTCACTGTGAGGAGGCTGTAGGTGGGGAGGTAGCAACGGCTACCAGCAGTGAGGTGCAGCCCAGCACCTGCTACAAGTGGCGAGTTGTTCACAGTAATGGGAGGCGCATCAGAGTAAGGAAAGTTAAGAGTGAAGATCTGAAGGTAGGAAATCGCTTCTCTGTTCTCCAGGATGAATGTACTTCAGTGGCCAGTGAAGGTAAGGGTACTACTGCCCCTGCTAATGAAGGTAAGCGCATTCTTGTGGTTGGTGACTCTCAGGTAAGATATGTTGACCGTGCTTTTTGTAATAGGAATAAGAAGATGAGAGATAGAGTGTGCTTCCCTGGAGCTGGTGTTGGGGACATTGTCAACAGACTGGATAATATCATGTCAGGTAATGGGAACAAGCCCATTATCTGTCTCAGTGCTGGTGGAAATGATATTGGGAAGGGTAGGAGAGAAGAGCTGCTAGATAAGTACAGGTCAGCTATAGATTTCATTAAGTCTAAGGGAGGGATCCCAATCATATGTAGCATCTTGCCTAGAAGGGGAGTAGGAAATGAATGGTTGTCTAGAGCAATTGGTGTAAATTGCTGGCTAGACAGATACTGCAAGGAACTTGCAATCCCATTCATTGACAACTGGAACAACTTTTATGGCAAACATGATATGTATGCAAGGGATGGGGTTCATCTCTCTGGGGCAGGGGTGGTAGCACTTGCAGACTCGATTGAGAAGGCCATTGGTGAAATGCCTATGATTTTAAACTGATGGAAGCTAGAGGTATGGGTGTGTGTGGGAAACAAGCAGGTTGCAACACTAGGGTTGGAAACAGTAAATGTATAAAAGGCATTCAGCATGAAGTTATAAATAAAGACAATAGAACAGGTCAGCAAACAAAGGGGGACAGCAGAGGGCAGCAAGGGACTAGCTCCCTTAAGGTTTACTATACTAATAGCAGGAGTGTTAGAAATAAGATAGATGAGCTAAGATTAATTGCAAGTGCAGGAAACATAGATATTATTGCTATAACAGAGACCTGGCTCAATCTGAAAGATAGAGAGATGCCCTCTGAATGTCACATACAAGGCTATAAATTATTCCACACTGACAGGGTCAACAGGAAAGGTGGTGGAGTAGCGATGTATGTCAGAGACAATTTAAATTGTTGTGTTAGACAAGATATTAAATTAGAAGCGTCAGCCACTGAATCTGTTTGGTTACAGCTTCTCGAGGGCCGAGAAAAACTAATTTTGGGTGTGATTTACAGGGCCCCAAATCTTGATAGGGAGTGCAGTAAACTTCTATGGGACGAAATTCGTAAGGCATCTACATACGAAAATGTTGTGCTAATGGGAGATTTCAACTATAGACAGATTGACTGGAGCAATTTGACAGGAAATTTAGAGTCGGGTGACTTTCTTGATACGATCCAGGATTGTTTTTTAAAACAGTTTGTGACAGAGCCAACTAGGGGAAATAACCTCCTTGACTTGGTTCTTGCCAGTAGGGAAACACTAATTAATAATCTTGAGGTTAATGATGAGCTTGGGGAGAGTGATCACAAATCACTCAGTTTTAACATATCATGGAATTCCCCTAATAATGGCAATCAAGTCTCCGTCCCTGACTTTCGCTTGGCTGATTTCATAGGACTGAAAAATTACTTAGGTGGGCTGAACTGGAATGACCTGACTAGGGGTCAGGTAGGTGGTGATGGTTGCCGATATGATGCTTTCCAGGGCATAGTTCTAGCTGCTCAGTCAAATTATGTTCCAAATAGGGAAATCAGATCAAACAAAAATGATCCTAAATGGATGAACAATAGATTAAAATATCTGATTGGTCAAAAGAGAGGCATATATAGGCAAATCAAAAGAGGAGAGGGGCAATTAAGAAATCGATATATTCAGTTAAAGAGAGAAATAAAAAAGGGAATTAGAAAAGCAAAAAGAGATTATGAGGTTAAAGTTGCAAGAGAATCGAAGACTAACCCAAAAGGATTCTTTCAGGTATACAGAAGTAAGATCAGGGACAAGATAGGCCCACTCAAAAGTTCCTCGGGTCATCTCACTGACAGTGATAAGGAAATGTGTAGAATTTTTAACACATACTTCCTCTCAGTTTTTACACAGGAGGATACCAGCGATATTCCAGTAATGATAAATTATGTAGAACAGGACGATAATAAACTGTGCACTATTAGGGTCACAAGTGACATGGTCCTTAGGCAAATAGATAAATTAAAACCTAACAAATCCCCAGGCCCTGATGAACTGTATGCAAGGGTTCTAAAGGAATGTAAAGAGGAGCTTAGCACACCTTTGGCTAATCTTTTCAACATATCACTACAAACTGGCATGGTGCCAGATAAGTGGAAAATGGCAAATGTGATACCTATTTTCAAAACAGGTGACAGGTCCTTAGCTTCGAACTATAGACCAATAAGCCTAACCTCCATAGTGGGAAAATTTATGGAATCAATAATTGCCGAGGCAGTTCGTAGCCACCTTGAAAAGCATAAATTAATCAACGAATCTCAGCATGGTTTTACAAAGGGGCGTTCCTGCCTTACGAATTTATTAACTTTTTTCACTAAGGTATTTGAGGAGGTAGATCATGGTAATGAATATGATATTGTGTATATGGACTTCAGTAAGGCTTTTGACAGGGTCCCACATCAGAGACTATTGAGGAAAATTAAAGCACATGGAATAGGAGGAGAAATTTTTTCCTGGATAGAGGCATGGTTGACAAATAGGCAGCAGAGAGTTTGCATAAATGGGGAGAAATCAGAGTGGGGAAGCGTCACGAGCGGTGTTCCACAGGGGTCAGTGTTGGGCCCCCTGCTGTTCACAATCTACATAAACGACATAGATGAGGGCATAAAGAGCGACATCGGCAAGTTTGCCGATGACACCAAAATAGGCCGTCGAATTCATTCTGACGAGGACATTCGAGCACTCCAGGAAGATTTGAATAGACTGATGCAGTGGTCGGAGAAGTGGCAGATGCAGTTTAATATAGACAAATGCAAAGTTCTAAATGTTGGACAGGACAATAACCATGCCACATATAAACTAAATAATGTAGATCTTAATATTACGGATTGCGAAAAAGATTTAGGAGTTCTGGTTAGCAGTAATCTGAAACCAAGACAACAGTGCATAAGTGTTCGCAATAAAGCTAATAGAATCCTTGGCTTCATATCAAGAAGCATAAATAATAGGAGTCCTCAGGTTGTTCTTCAACTCTATACATCCTTGGTTAGGCCTCATTTAGATTATGCTGCACAGTTTTGGTCACCGTATTACAGAATGGATATAAATTCTCTGGAAAATGTACAAAGGAGGATGACAAAGATGATCCCATGTATCAGAAACCTTCCCTATGAGGATAGACTAAGGGCCCTGAAACTGCACTCTCTAGAAAGACGTAGAATTAGGGGGGATATGATTGAGGTTTATAAGTGGAAGACAGGAATAAATAAAGGGGATGTAAATAGTGTGCTGAAAATATCTAGCCTAGACAGGACTCGCAGCAATGGTTTTAAGTTGGAAAAATTCAGATTCAGGAGGGATATAGGAAAGTACTGGTTTGGTAATAGAGTTGTGGATGAGTGGAACAAACTCCCAAGTACCGTTATAGAGGCCAGAACGTTGTGTAGCTTTAAAAATAGGTTGGATAAATACATGAGTAGATGTGGGTGGGTGTGAGTTAGACCTGATAGCTTGTGCTAACAGGTCGGTTGCCGTGTTCCTCCCTTAAGTCAATGTGACCTGACCTGACTAGGTTGGGTGCATTGGCTTAGGCCGGTAGGGACTTGGACCTGCCTCGCATGGGCCAGTAGGCCTTCTGCAGTGTTCCTTCGTTCTTATGTTCTTATGTTCTTATGTAAAACTCAAGGAGCCAGTTGCTGGACCAGGCTTATAGCCTGTCCAGGTCTCTTTGTAATCCTGCCTGATCCTCGACCGATTTGATTCTCCTCATTAACTTCACATCATCTGCAAACAAGGACACTTCTGAGTCTATCCCTTCCGTTATGTCGTTCACATATACAAAAAATAGCACAGGTCCTAGGACTGACCCCTGTGGAACCCCGCTTGTCACAGGCGCCCACTCTGACACCTCGTCATGTATCATGACTCGTTGTTGCCTCCCTGTGAGGTATTCTCTGATCCATTGCAGTGCCTTTCATGTTATGTGTGCCTGATCCTCTAGCTTTTGCAGTAACCTCTTGTGAGGAACTGTGTCGAAGGCCTTCTTGCAGTCCAAGAAAATGCAGTCTATCCACCCCTCTCTCTCTTGTCTTACTTCTGTCACCTTTTCATAAAACTCCAGTAGGTTTGTGACACAGGATTTTCCTTCCCTGAAACCGTGCTGGTTGTCGATTATACACTTGTTTCTTTCCAGGTGCTCCACCACTCTCCTCCTGACGATCTTTTCCATGACTTTGCATACTATACACGTTAGTGACACAGGTCTGTAGTTTAATGCCTCATGTCTGTCTCCTTTTTTAAAAATTAGGACTACATTTGTCATCTTCCATACCTCAGGGAGTTGCCCAGTTTCAATGGATGTGTTGAAGATCTTTGTTAATGGCACACACAGCATCTCTGCTCCCCCTCTAAGGACCCACGGAGAGATGTTGTCTGGTCCCACCGCCTTTGAAGTGTCAAGTTCACATAGCAGCTTCTTCACCTTCTCCTTGGTTATGTGTACCTCATCCAGCACTTGTTGGTGTACCTCCCTGTTCTGATTTCCTGGAGTCCTACCGGTTTCCACTGTAAATACTTCTTTAAATCTCGTGTTGAGCTCCTCACATACCTCTCGATAGTTTCTTGTGAACTCCCCATTACCCCTCCTCAGTCTGATTGCCTGGTCCTTGACTGTTGTTTTCCTCCTGATGTGGCTATACAACAGCTTCGGGTCAGACTTGACTTTCGATGCTATGTCATTTTCGTATTGTCGCTGAGCCTTCCTTCTTATCTATGCATATTCGTTTCTGGCTCTTCGGCTAATCTCTTTATTTTCCTGAGTTCTTTGTCTTCTGTACCTTTTTCCATTCTCTAGTACACCTAGTTTTTGCCTCCCTACACCTCTGGGTGAACCAAGGACTCATTCTGTTCTTCCCATTATTTCTGTTTCCCTTCGGAACAAACCTCTCCTCTGTCTCCTTGCATTTTGTTGTCACATAGTCCATCATTTCTTGTACTGGTTTTCCTGTAAGTCCTCTCTCCAACTTAATGTCTTGCAGGAAGTTCCTCATGCCTGAGTAGTCCCCCCTTTTGTAGTTTGGTTTTTCCAATCCTATTCCTGCTACTCTCTCCACTTGAAGCTCAACTATGTAGTCAAAGCACAGAACCACATGATCACTAGCTCCTAGGGGCCTTTCATACATAATATGCTCGATGTTCGAACTACTCAAGGTGTATACAAGGTCCAGTCTTGCTGGATCATCCTCACCTCTCTCTCTCTGTTAGTGTCTCTAACATGTTGATGCATGAGGATTTCCAGTACCACATCCATCATCTTGGCTCTCCATGTTTCAAGACTCCCATGGGGCTCCAGGTTTTCCCAGTCATTGTGATTGAAATCACCCATAACTAGTAACTTTGCTCCCCCCATATGAGCTCTTCTGGCCACCTCGGCTAGTGTGTCGACCATTGCTCTGTTGCTCTCATATTGTTTTCTTGGCCTCCTGCAGTTCTGTGGCGGGTTGTACATTACTGCAATTATCACCTTATGTCCCTCAGATTGGATTGTTCCTACTAAGTAGTCCCTTTCGCCCGTGCCATCCATTCCATCCATTATCTCAAAACCCAACTGGTTTTTTAATGAGCAGTGCAAGTTCTCCTCCCCCTCTCCTCCCTTTGTCTTTCCAGAAGATTTGATATCCGGGTGGAAAGATTGCATCTGTTATCATTCTGGTGAGTTTTGTTTCTGTGAGTGCTATTATGTCTGGGAATGTCTCCTTGATTCTTTCATGCCACTCCTCACACTTATTTGTTATTCCATCTGCATTTGTATACCACACCTTCAACTTCTTTTCTAAGACTGTGGTCTAGGGGTACATTGGGGTTGGGGAAGTGGGAGACCTAATATGGAACTATGGGCGGTTGCTGTGGGGATGGAGTTTGTAATGAGGTGAGTGGGGGCATTGGATATGGCATGGGTGTTTTGGGTTAGAATGTTTGGGTGCACTGGGGTTGTCCTGGTTGGGGGGCTTCTGTAGGTAGTTGTGAGGGAGGCTGTATTTGATCTTCTTCCTGAGTCTGGGATCTCCTGTCCATCTCCATCTCCATCTTCTCTTCTCTTTTCTCCTTTCACTTTTGTACCATCTCTCTCAGTTTCTGCCTTTCTTCTTGTGTTCTGTCGCGGTCGAGATACACCTTCCAGTATGCTGGCATGTCCCTTAGTCTTGCTTTCTCCTGCAGGATCCTGTTCTGAGTCGATTTTGTCTTGAAAGACACTTTCACTGGCCGGGTTCTTCTTCTTGCAAACCCCACTATTCTCCGAAAACTTTCCAGCTGGGTCATATCATCTTCTCCTATTGCTTTGTGTGTGTGTGTGTGTGTGTGTGTGTGTGTGTGTGTGTGTGTGTGTGTGTGTGTGTGTGTGTGTGTGTGTGTGTGTGTGAGTGTGTGTATGTGTGTTTGTGTGTGTACTCACCTAATTCACCTAATTGTACTCACCTAATTGTAGTTGCAGGGGTCGAGACTCAGCTCCTGGCCCCACCTCTTCACTGAACACTACTAGGTCCTCTCTCTCCCTGCTCCATGAGCTATATCATACCTCGTTTTAAAGCTATGTATGGTTCCTGCCTCCACTACATCGCTCGCCAGATTGTTCCACTTTGTGACCACTCTATAACTGAAGAACTGCTTCCTAACATCCCTGTGACTCATCTGAGTCTTCAACTTCCAAGAGTGACCCCTTGTTTCTGTGTCCCCTCTCTGGAACATCTTGTCTCTGTCCACCTTGTCTATTCAGAGGACATTCCCTTTAGCTCTGGAACTAACCTTGTCGCAAACCTTTGTACTTTCTCTAATTTCTTAACGTGCTTGACCCGGTGCGGGTTCCAAACTGGTGCTGCATACTCCTGCATGGGCCTGACGTACACGGTGTACAGTGTCTTGAAAGATTCCTTATTTAGGTATCAGAATGCTAATCTCAGGTTTGCCAGGCGCCCATATGCTGCAGCAGTTATCTGGTTGAAGTGTGCTTCCGGAGACGTGTTCGGTGTTAAAATCACACCAAGATCTTTCTCCTTGAGCGAGGTTTGCAGTCGTTGGCCACCTAGCCCATACTCTGTTTGCGGTCTTCTTTGCCCTTCTTCAATTTTCATGACTTTGCATTTGGCAGGGTTGAATTCGAGAAGCCAGTTGCTGGACCACGTATCCAGCCTGTCCAGGTCTCTTTGAAGGTCTGCCTGATCCTCATCTGATTTAATTCTCCTCATTAACTTCACATCTGCGAACAGGGACACCTCTGAGTCTATCCCTTCCATCATGTCACTCACGTATACCAAAAATAGCACTGGCCTAGGACCGTCCCCTGTGGGACCCCGCTCGTCACAGGTGCCCACTGTGATACCTCATCACGCACCATGACTCGTTGTTGCCTCCCTTTCAAGTATTCTCTGATCCATTGAAGTGCTCTTCCCGTTTTACGCGCCTGATCCTCTAGTTTCTGCACTACTCTCTTGTGAGGAACTATGTCGAAGGCCTTCTTGCAGCCCAGGTAAATACAATCAATCCACCCCTCTCTCTCGTTTCTTACTTCTGATGCTTTATCATTAAACTCCAGAAGGTTTCTGACACAGGATTTGCCTTCCATGAAACCATGCTGGTTGTCATTTATACTTTTGTTCTGTTCCAGGCGCTCTACCACTCTCCTCTTGATAATCTTCTCCATGACTTTGCATACTATACACGTCAGTGACACTGGTCTGTAGTTTAGCGCCTCTTTTCTGTCTCCTTTTTTTAAAAATGGGAACTACATTTGCTGTCTTCCATACCTTAGGTAGTTGTCCAGTTTCAAGGGATGTGTTGAAGATTCTGGTTAATGGGACACACAGCATTTCTGCTCCCTCTCTAAGGACCCATGGGGAGATGTTTTCCGGTTCCATTGCGTTTGAGGTATAAAGGTCACTTAGCAGCTTCTTCACCCCCTACCCAGTTGTGTGTATGTCATCCAGCACTTGCTGGTGTATTCCGTGTTGGTGTCCCCCTCTGTCCTGTCTTCCCAGAGTCCTTCCTGTCTCCACAGTGAATACTTCCTTAAATCTCTTGTTGAGCTCCTCACATACTTCTTGATCGTTTCGTGTGAGCTCCCCACCTTCTTTCCTCAGCCTGATCACTTGGTCTTTGACTGTTGTCTTTCTCCTAATGTGACTATACAGCAGTTTCGGGTCAGACTTGACTTTCGATGATATGTCGTTTTCGTACTGTCGCTGGGCCTCCCTCCTTATCTGTGCGTACTCGTTTCTGGCTCTTCGGCTGATCTCCTTATTTTCCTGGGTCCTTTGCCTTCTGTACCTCTTCCATTCTCTATTGCACTTAGTTTTTTGCCTCCCTACACCTTTCGGTAAACCAAGGACTCACTTTGGTCTTCCCATTGATTCTGTTGCCCTTGGGAACAAACCTTTCCTCTGCCTCCTTACATTTTTTTGTTACATGTTCCCATCATTTCGTTCACTGACGTTCCTACCAGCTCTCTGTCCCACTGTACTTCCCGCAGGAAGTTCCTCATACCTGTGTAGACCCCCTTTTATAGTTTGGTTTTTCCCACTCGACTCCTGTTACCCTCTCCACTTGCAGCTCTACTATGTAATCAAAACTCAGAACCACGTGATCGCTTGCTCCAAGGGGCCTCTCATATGTGATGTCCCCAATTTCTGAACTGCTCAGGGTGAACACAAGGTCCAGTCTTGCTGGTTCATCCTCCCCTCTCCCTCTAGTAGTGTCCCTGACTTGTTGATGCATGAGGTTTTCCAGTACCACATCCAACATCTTGGCTCTCCATGTGTCAGGACCCCCGTGAGGCTCCATGTTTTCCCAATCTTTCTCCCTACGGTTGAAATCACCCATAACAAGTAACTTTGCTCTGCACGATTGAGCTCTTCGTGCCACCTCAGCCAGTGTGTCCACCATCGCTCTGTTGTTCTCTTCATATTCCTCTCTTGGCCTCCTGCAGTTCTGTGGTGGGTTATACATCACTGCAATGACTACCTTATGTTCCCCAGACTGAATTGTAGCTACTATGTAGTCCCTTTCTCCAATCTCACCCACGCCTTCCGTTTCCTCAAAACTCCATCGGTTCTTTATGAGTAGTGCAACCCCTCCTCCCCCTCTGATCCTTCTGTCTTTCCTGAGGATCTGATATCCCGGTGGGAAGACTGCATCTGTTATTGTCTCAGTAAGTTTCGTTTCTGTGACTGCTATGATGTCTGGGGACTTCTCATTTATTCTTTCATGCCACTCCTCGTATTTACTTGATAATCCATCTGCGTTCGTGTACCACACCTTAAACTTCTTATCTATCATGGTGGCCCTGGGAAAATATTGTGGTTGGGGGAGTGGGAGCCCTGGAGGGGGCCTGTGGGGGTGTGCAGTGTGGGTGGGGTTTGTGATGAGGGGGTTTAGGGCAGAATGCCGATGGGGAGCTGCAGTAGGGGTGGGGTTTGTGATGTGGGGGTGGGGGAGAGGGAACAGTGTGTGGGTTTTGGCTTAGATTGTTCAGTTGCATTGGGGTTGTCACAGTTTGGGTGGGGTTTGTGTGTGTGTGTGTGTACTCACCTAGTTGTACTCACCTAGTTGAGGTTGCGGGGGTCGAGTCCGAGCTCCTGGCCCCGCCTCTTCACTGATCGCTACTAGGTCACTCTCCCTGAGCCGTGAGTTTTATCATACCTCTGCTTAAAGCTATGTATGGATCCTGCCTCCACTACATCGCTTCCCAAACTATTCCACTTACTGACTACTCTGTGGCTGAAGAGATACTTCCTAACATCCCTGTGATTCATCTGTGTCTTCAGCTTCCAACTGTGTCCCCTTGTTACTGTGTCCAATCTCTGGAACATCCTGTCTTTGTCCACCTTGTCAATTCCTCTCAGTATTTTGTATGTCGTTATCATGTCCCCCCTATCTCTCCTGTCCTCCAGTGTCGTCAGGTTGATTTCCCTTAACCTCTCCTCGTAGGACATACCTCTTAGCTCTGGGACTAGTCTTGTTGCAAACCTTTGCACTTTCTCTAGTTTCTTCACGTGCTTGGCTAGGTGTGGGTTCCAAACTGGTGCCGCATACTCCAATATGGGCCTAACGTACACGGTGTACAGGGTCCTCAATGATTCCTTATTAAGATGTCGGAATGCTGTTCTGAGGTTTGCTAGGCGCCCATATGCTGCAGCAGTTATTTGGTTGATGTGCGCTTCAGGAGATGTGCCTGGTGTTATACTCACCCCAAGATCTTTTTCCTTGAGTGAGGTTTGTAGTCTCTGACCCCCTAGACTGTACTCCGTCTGCGGTCTTCTTTGCCCTTCCCCAATCTTCATGACTTTGCACTTGGTGGGATTGAACTCCAGGAGCCAATTGCTGGACCAGGTCTGCAGCCTGTCCAGATCCCTTTGTAGTTCTGCCTGGTCTTCGGTCGAGTGAATTCTTCTCATCAACTTCACGTCATCTGCAAACAGGGACACCTCAGAGTCTATTCCTTCCGTCATGTCGTTCACAAATACCAGAAACAGCACTGGTCCTAGGACTGACCCCTGCGGGACCCCGCTGGTCACAGGTGCCCACTCTGACACCTCGCTACGTACCATGACTCGCTGCTGTCTTCCTGACAAGTATTCCCTGATCCATTGTAGTGCCTTCCCTGTTATCCCTGCTTGGTCCTCCAGTTTTTGCACCAATCTCTTGTGTGGAACTGTGTCAAACGCCTTGTGTGTGTGTGTGTGTGTGTGTGTGTGTGTACTCACCTAATTGTACTCACCTAATTGTGGTTGCAGGGGTCGAGACTTAGCTCCTGGCCCCGCCTCTTCACTGATCGCTACTGGATCCTCTCTCTCTCTGCTTCCTGAGCTTTGTCATACCTCTTCTTAAAACTATGTATGGTTCCTGCCTCCACTACTTCACTTGCTAGGCTATTCCACTTGCTGACAACTCTATGACTGAAGAAATACTTCCTAACGTCCCTGTGACTCGTCTGAGTCTTCAGCTTCCAGTTGTGACCCCTTGTCCCTGTGTCCCCTCTCTGGAACATCCTATCTCTGTCCACCTTGTCTATTCCCCGCAGTATCTTGTATGTCGTTATCATGTCTCCCCTGACCCTTCTGTCCTCCAGTGTCGTCAGTCCGAGTTCCCTTAACCTTTCCTCGTACGACATTCCCTTGAGCTCTGGGACTAGCCTTGTTGCAAACCTTTGTACTTTCTCTAACTTCTTGACGTGCTTGACCAGGTGTGGGTTCCAGACTGGTGCTGCATACTCCAGTATGGGCCTAACATACACAGTGTACAGTGTCTTGAACGATTCCTTATTAAGGTATCGGAACGCTATTCTCAGGTTTGCCAGGCGCCCGTATGCTGCAGCGGTTATTTGGTTGATGTGTGCCTCCGGTGATGTGCTCGGTGTTATGGTCACCCCAAGGTCTTTCTCCCTGAGTGAGGTCTGTAGTCTTTGTCCACCTAGCCTATACTCTGTCTGTGGTCTTCTTTGCCCCTCCCCAATCTTCATGACTTTGCATTTGGCTGGATTGAATTCGAGAAGCCAGTTACTGGACCACATGTCCAGCCTCTCCAGGTCTCTTTGCAGTCCTGCCTCATCCTCGTCCGATTTAATTCTTCTCATCAACTTCACGTCATCTGCGAACAGGGACACTTCAGAGTCTATTCCTTCCATCATGTCGTTCACATATATCAAAAATAGCACTGGTCCTAGAACTGACCCCTGTGTGTGTGTGTGTGTGTGTGTGTGTGTGTGTGTGTGTGTGTGTGTGTGTGTGTGTGTGTGTGTGTGTGTGTGTGTGTGTGTGCGTGTGTGTATGTGTGTGTATGTGTGTGTATGTGTGTGTGTGTGTGTGTATGTGTGTGTGTGTGTGTGTGTGTGTGTACTCACCTAGTTGAGGTTGCGGGGGTCGAGTCAGAGCTCCTGGCCCCGCCTCTTCACTGATCGCTACTAGGTCACTCTCCCTGAGCCGTGAGCTTTATCATACCTCTGCTTAAAGCTATGTATGGATCCTGCCTCCACTACATCGCTTCCCAAACTATTCCACTTACTGACTACTCTGTGGCGGTGTGTGTGTGTGTGTGTGTGTGTGTGTGTGAGCGTGTGTGTGTATGTGTGTGTTTGTATGTGTGTGTGTGTGTATGTGTGTGTATGTGTGTGTGTGTGTGTGTGTGTGTGTGTGTGTGTGTGTGTGTGTGTGTGTGTGTGTGTGTGTGTGTGTGTGTGTGTGTGTGCGTGTGTGTGTGTTAGTTAGTTACCATTTGGTCCTAGGCACATGTCGATTAGACACTAGGCCTGCTGTATATGTGTGTGCATGTGTGTGTGTGTTGTGTGTATGTTGTGTGTGTGTATGTTGTGTGTGTGTGTGTGTGTGTTGTGTGTGTGTGTGTGTGTGTGTGTGTGTGTGTGTGTGTGTGTGTGTGTGTGTGTGTGTGTGTGTACTCACCTAATTGTACTCACCTAATTGTGGTTGCAGGGGTCGAGACTCAGCTCCTGGCCCCGCCTCTTCACTGATTGCTACTGGATCCTCTCTCTCTCTGCTTCCTGAGCTTTGTCATACCTCTTCTTAAAACTATGTATGGTTCCTGCCTCCACTACTTCACTTGCTAGGCTATTCCACTTGCTGACAACTCTATGACTGAAGAAATACTTCCTAACGTCCCTGTGACTCGTCTGAGTCTTCAGCTTCCAGTTGTGACCCCTTGTCCCTGTGTCCCCTCTCTGGAACATCCTATCTCTGTCCACCTTGTCTATTCCCCGCAGT
This sequence comes from Cherax quadricarinatus, assembly GCF_038502225.1. Taxonomy (NCBI): domain Eukaryota; kingdom Metazoa; phylum Arthropoda; class Malacostraca; order Decapoda; family Parastacidae; genus Cherax; species Cherax quadricarinatus. Next base: position 4,998,094 of record NC_091348.1, read on the forward strand.
ATCTTGTATGTCGTTATCATGTCTCCCCTGGCCCTTCTGTCCTCCAGTGTCGTCAGTCCGATTTCCCTTAACCTTTCCTCGTACGACATTCCCTTGAGCTCTGGGACTAGCCTTGTTGCAAACCTTTGTACTTTCTCTAACTTCTTGACGTGCTTGACCAGGTGTGGGTTCCAGACTGGTGCTGCATACTCCAGTATGGGCCTAACATACACAGTGTACAGTGTCTTGAACGATTCCTTATTAAGGTATCGGAACGCTATTCTCAGGTTTGCCAGGCGCCCGTATGCTGCAGCGGTTATTTGGTTGATGTGTGCCTCCGGTGATGTGCTCGGTGTTATGGTCACCCCAAGGTCTTTCTCCCTGAGTGAGGTCTGTAGTCTTTGTCCACCTAGCCTATACTCTGTCTGCGGTCTTCTTTGCCCCTCCCCAATCTTCATGACTTTGCATTTGGCTGGATTGAATTCGAGAAGCCAGTTACTGGACCACATGTCCAGCCTCTCCAGGTCTCTTTGCAGTCCTGCCTCATCCTCGTCCGATTTAATTCTTCTCATCAACTTCACGTCATCTGCGAACAGGGACACTTCAGAGTCTATTCCTTCCATCATGTCGTTCACATATATCAAAAATAGCACAGGTCCTAGAACTGACCCCTGTGGGACCCCGCTCGTAACAGGCGCCCACTGTGATACCTCTTCACGTACCATGACTCGTTGCTGCCTCCCTGTCAGGTATTCCCTTATCCATTGCAGTGCCCTTCCTTTTACATGCGCCTGATCCTCCAGCTTCTGCACTAATCTCTTGTGGGGAACTGTGTCAAAGGCCTTCCTGCAGTCTAGGAAAACGCAATCTACCCAACCCTCTCTCTTGTGTCTTACTTCTGTTACCTTGTCATAAAACTCCAGGAGGTTTGTGATACAAGATTTGCCTTCCATGAACCCATGCTGGTTTTCATTTATAATCTTGTTCCTTTCCAGGTGTTCGACCACTCTCCTCCTGATAATCTTCTCCATGACTTTGCACACAATACATGTCAGAGACACAGGTCTGTAGTTTAGTGCCTCGTTTCTGTTTCCTTTCTTAAATATGGGGACTACATTAGCTGTCTTCCATTTCTCAGGTAGTTGCCCACTTTCAAGGGATGTGTTGAAGATTGTGGTTAGAGGCACACACAGCATCTCTGCTGTGTGTGCGTGTGTGCGTGTGTGTGTGTGTGTGTGTGCACGTGTGTGTACGTGTGTGTGTGTACGTGTGTTAGTTACCATTTTGTCCTAGGCACATGTCGATTAGACACTAGGCCTGTTGTATGTGTGTGTGTATGCGTGTGCGTGTGTGTGTGCGTGTGTGCGTGTGTGCGTGTGCGTGCGTGTGTGTGTGTGTGTGTGCACTCACCTATTTGTACTCACCTATTTGTGGTTGCAGGGGTCGAGTCACAGCTCCTGGCCCCGCCTCTTCGCTGATTGCTACTAGGTCCTCTCTCTCCCTGCCCCATGAGCTCTATCATACCTCGCCTTAAACCTATGTATGGTTCCTGCCTCCACTACATCCCTTTCTAGGCTATTCCATGGCCTGACTACTCTATGACTGAAGAAATACTTCCTAACATCCCTTTGATTCATCTGAGTCTTCAACTTCCAATTGTGACCTCTTGTGTCTGTGTCCCATCTCTGGAACATCCCGTCTTTGTCCACCTTGTCTATTCCGCGCAGTATTTTATATGTCGTTATCATGTCTCCCCTGACCCTCCTGTCCTCCAGTGTCGTCAGGCCGATTTCCCTCAACCTTTCTTCGTAGGACAATCCCGTAGCTCTGGGACTAGTCTTGTTGCAAACCTTTGCACTTTCTCTAATTTCTTGACGTGCTTGACTAGGTGTGGATTCCAAACTGGTGCTGCATACTCCAGTATGGGCCTGACGTAGATGGTATACAGAGTCTTAAACGAATCCTTACTGAGGTATCGGAACGCTATCCGTAGGTTTGCCAGGCGCCCGTATGCTGCAGCAGTTATCTGATTGATGTGTGCCTCAGGAGATATGCTCGGTGTTATACTCACCCCCAGATCTTTTTCCTTGAGTGAGGTTTGCAGTCTTTGGCCATCTAAACTATATTGTGTCTGCGGTCTTCTTTGCCCTTCCCCAATCTTCATGACTTTGCATTTGGCAGGGTTAAATTCAAGGAGCCAGTTGCTGGACCAGGCTTGTAGCCTGTCCAGGCATGTGTGTGTGTGTGTGTGTGTGTGTGTGTGTGTGTGTGTGTGTGTGTGTGTGTGTGTGTGTGTGTGTGTGTGTGTGTGTGTGTGTATGTGTGTGTGTGTGTACTCACCTATTTGTACTCACCTATTTGTGGTTGCAGGGGTCGAGTCCTAGCTCCTGGCCCCGCCTCTTCACCGGTTGCTACTAGGCCCTCTCTCTCCCCGCTCCATGAGCTTTATCAAACCTAGTCTTAAAACTGTGTATGGTTCCTGCCTCCACTACGTCATTTGCTAGGCTATTCCACTGCCTTACAACTCTATGACTGAAGAAATACTTCCTACTATCTCTCTGACTCATTTGTGTCTTCAGCTTCCAATTGTGGCCTCTTGTTTCTGTGTCCCCTCCCTGGAACATCCTGTCTTTGTCCACCTTGTCTATTCCACGCAGTATTTTATATGTCGTTATCATGTCTCCCCTGACCCTCCTGTCCTCCAGTGTGGTCAGGCCGATTTCCCTTAATCTTTCTTCATAGGACATTCCCCTTAGCTCTGGAACTAACCTTGTCGCAAACCTTTGTACTTTCTCTAGTTTCTTGACGTGCTTTATCAAGTGCGGGTTCCAAACAGGTGCTGCATACTCCAGTATGGGCCTGACATACACGGTGTACAGTGTCTTGAATGATTCCTTACTAAGGTATCGGAATGCTGTTCTCAGGTTTGCCAGGCGCCCATATGCTGCAGCAGTTATCTGATTGATGTGTGCTTCCGGAGACATACTCGGTGTTATACTCACCCCAAGATCTTTCTCCTTGAGTGAGGTTTGCAGTCTTTGGCCACCTAGCCTATACTCTGTCTGTGGTCTTCTGTGCCCCTCCCCCATCTTCATGACTTTGCATTTGGCAGGATTAAATTCGAGAAGCCATTTGCTGGACCAGGTGTCCAGTCTGTCCAGGTCTCTTTGAAGTCCTGCCTGGTCCTCATCAGATTTAATTCTCCTCATTAACTTCACATCATCTGCAAACAGGGACACTTCTGAGTCTAACCCTTCCGTCATGTCGTTCACATATACCAAAAATAGCACTGGTCCTAGGACCGACCCCTGTGGGACCCCGCTCGTCACAGGTGCCCACTGTGATACATCATTACGTACCATGACTCGTTGTTGCCTCCCTGTCAGGTATTCTCTGATCCATTGCAGTGCCCTTCCTGTTATATGCGCCTGATGCTCTAGCTTCTGCACTAATCTCTTGTGAGGAACTGTGTCAAAGGCCTTCTTGCAGTCCAAGAAGATGCAATCAACCCACCCCTCTCTCTCTTGTCTTACTTCTGTTATTTTATCATAAAACTCCAGAAGGTTTGTGACACAGGATTTGCCTTCCGTGAATCCGTGCTGGTTGGCATTTATACTCCTGTTCCGTTCCAGGTGCTCCACCACTCTCCTCCTGATAATCTTCTCCATAATTTTGCATACTATACACGTCAATGACACAGGTCTATAGTTTAGTGCCTCTTTTCTGTCTCCTTTTTTAAAAATGGGAACTACATTTGCCGTCTTCCATACCTCAGGTAGTTGCCCAGTTTCCAGGGATGTGTTGAAGATTGTGGTAAGTGGCACGCACAACATCTGCTCCCTCTCTAAGGACCCACGGGGAGATGTTGTCTGGTCCCATTGCCTTTGAGGTATCGATGTCCCTTAGCAGTTTCTTCATCTCCTCCTCATCTGTATGTATGTCGTCCAACACTTGTTGGTGTATTCCTTGCTGGTGTCCCCATCTGGTCTGTCCCCCCAGAGTCCTTCCTGTCTCTACTGTAAATACTTCCTTAAATCTCGTGTTGAGCTCCTCACATACCTCTTGATCGTTTCTTGTGAGTTCTCCACCTTCTTTCCTCAGCCTTATCACCTGGTCCTTGACTGTTGTCTTCCTCCTAATGTGGCTATACAGCAGTTTCGGGTCAGATTTGACTTTCGATGCTATGTCGTTTTCATACTGTCGCTGGGCCTCCCTCCTTATCTGTGCATACTCGTTTCTGGCTCTTCTACTAATCTCCTTGTTTTCCTGGGTCCTATGCCTCCTGTACCTTTTCCATTCTCTGTTGCACTTAGTTTTTGCCTCCCTACACCTTCGGGTAAACCAAGGACTCGTTTTGGTCTTCCTATTATTTCCGTTTCCCTTGGGAACAAAACTTTCCTCTGCCTCCTTGCACTTTGCTGCCACATATTCCATCATCTCGTTTACTGATTTTCCTACCATTTCTCTGTCCCACTGAACCTCCTGCAGGAAGTTTCTCATACCTGTGTAGTCCCCCCTTTTATAGTTTGGCCTGTCCCCTTCAGTTCCTGTTACCTTCTCCACTTGTAACTCTACTATATAGTCAAAACTCAGAACCACATGATCGCTAGCTCCAAGGGGCCTCTCATAAGTGATGTCCTCAATGTCTGAACTGCTCAAGGTGAACACAAGATCCAGTCTTGCTGGCTCATCCTCCCCTCTCTCTCTGGTTGTGTCCCTGACATGTTGATGCATGAGGTTTTCAAGTACCACATCCATCATCTTGGCTCTCCATGTTTCGGGACCCCCATGTGGCTCCAGGTTTTCCCAGTCGATCTCCCTGTGGTTGAAATCGCCCATTACCAGTAACTTTGCTCTGCTCGAGTGAGCTCTTCTTGCCACCTCAGCCAGTGTGTCCACCATCACCCTGTTGTTTTCTTCGTACTCCTCTCTTGGCCTCCTGCAGTTCTGTGGTGGGTTATACATCACTCCAATGACTACTTTATGTTCTCCGGACTGAATTGTACCTACAATGTAGTCTCTTTCTCCAATCATGTCCATGCCTTCCATTTCCTCAAATCCCCATCGGTGTTTTATGAGCAGTGCAACCCCTCCTCCCCCTCTACTCCTTCTATCTTTCCTCAGGATCTGATATCCTGTTGGGAAGATTGTGTCTGTTATTGTCTCAGCGAGTTTTGTTTCTGTGACTGCTATGATGTCTGGGGATTTTTCACTGATTCTTTCATTCCACTCCTCATGTTTATTCATTATTCCATCTGCGTTTGTTTACCAAACCTTTAGTTTCTTTTCTATCATTGTGGTCATGCAAGAATATTGGGGTTGGGGGAGCGAGAGCCTTGGTGGGGGCCTATATGGGGCTGTGGTGTAGGTGGGGTTTGTGTTGATGGGGGTGGGGTCAGAATGCCCATAAGGGACAGCTGTTGGGGTGAGGTTTGTGATATGGGGATTGGTGGCAGAGGGAACAGTGAGTGGGTTGTAGTATAGGTTGCTCAGTTGCGTTGGGAATGTCGCGGGTGGAGTCTTTTGGTGGGAGATTCTGTGGGGTGTGTTTGCCCTTCCTCCTGTGTCTGGGTCCTGCTCATTTTCATTGCTTCTCGTTCCTCCTTGCGTCTCTGTACCCTCTCTTTCAGTGTAGTCCTTTCTTCTTGTGTTCTGTTGCGGTCGAGGTATACTCTCTTGTACCCCTCTTTGTCCCTCAGTCTTGCTTTCTCTTGCAGAATCCTGGTTCGAACTGATTCTTCCTTGAAAGTTACTCTGACAGGCCGTATCCTTCCACTCGCAAACCACCCAATTCTCTGAAAATTTGTCACCTGGGTCATATTGCCCTCCCCTATTGTTTTCATGATGCCTTCAATCATTTTTTTCTCCTCCTGTTTTATTTCTTCAAAGTTGGCCCCCTTGGCTTCTTGGAGCCCGTACACAAAAACTGACCTCGCCCTTTCCTCCTCCCACTGAGTCTCCATCTGCGTCCTCTGAGGCATTTTATTTCCTTCCATTGACATGTTCTTGCCTTCAGTCCCTGTCATATCTGAAACTTCTATTCTCAGTGGACTGTCTTTCCTGACCAGCTGTCCCTTGCTACTGCAGTTGGCTGTTAGAATCTCTGCATATAGCATACCTTCATTGTCTTCGGACCTGTCGTTTGATCTTAGTGTGCTCGTGTGTGTGTGTGTGTGTGTGTGTGTGTGTGTGTGTGTGTGTGTGTGTGTGTGTGTGTGTGTGTGTGTGAAAGAGAGCAGAAAGGACCTAGAGGAAGGTAGTCAAGAGTCAACTAAAGTTTTCCGGAAATACGTGACGTAGCAGCCAGGAAAGTGTGAGGTGGGAGACTGCTGGTGTTCAAGGTCGAGGGAGGACAAACGGTGTGTTGGGGGTTTTTACCTCTGGTGTGGAGTGAGGCACCACACCTCGTCTTCTCTGAACCAACCACCTGGCATGACGTTATTTATCCTTGATATTTTACCCACTTTCCTGTCCTTGGTCTCTTCCTCTGATCCATAATTTATTCTTATACACATACACGCTATACACACAAACACACACCACGTATAAGCACATACGTATATATGACTGAGTCATATGTATATCTGAATGCATATTATGTAATATTAGTAATAAAAATACCGATGAAGACATGGAAGGGTTAGATATATACCTGGACAAACTGCGGGATTTGTCAGACAGTTGTCTATCGGAATTCACCTTCCCCCCCCCAAAAAAAAAAAATGCAAATTAATAAAAATATGGGTATGCGTAAGAAGGCCTAGCACTGAGTAAAGACTAGGAGCGACAGAAGTTGCAATCCTGGCTGAAGAACAAAGAACTAGAGGTAAGCATAGTGCCGAGTATATCACCAGACGAACATCAACTGAATAACCTTAGCATGTTTGTTTGACAGATCTAAAAGTCGCTGTCAGATTTAGATTTTTAGATTTTGACACCGAAAAAACTCGTTTATTGTACACCCAATATCCATTCTGTGGACGGTAGCGCATTATTATATAGATACAGATCATTTTAGGCCTAGGAACTCGGCGCAAAAAGATTAACAGGAGTGCATCTGGATTTATATCTATAATTTGTCTTCTGTATTACAGGAAAATTTAGGATATTTGCTTAATATGTCTGGTGTCATATTTCCATTAATAAGATACTTTGACATATCACATAGGTTATCATACTATCTCCACATTTCTCATGAACATAGTATTCAAGAAAGTAATCATAAAGTTGACCACAGACTGCATTTAGTTTGATCATCTGTCTGTCTGCCAAGCTGCCAACCTCGGTTTTCGTCTTTAATGCCTTCCAGAAAGTCTGACGTAAACCGAGGTTCCACTGTACCTTGTAACCAAGCCTGCCTGCTACATCACTCTATTTATTCACATTGCAAGTTGTTTTATAAATACCTGTCTACTTTCATTTTATGATAGTGTTAGATCTTCTCAGGCTTCTAAACGCATTCCTATGGCACTCACTTTTATTATTTACTTCTCTCCTAATATTATTCCTAATGCTGGACACATATATACCCAAGTCATATTTTACATTTTCCTTCAGGGTACTTTCTTTGGCTAAATTATCATGCTAAGTTATCATGCAGAAGTAATTCAGTTTGTGACGGAATTCTAAAGAATTGTACCAAAATTCTCTTTTCTCCAGTGAGCAAGTTGTTAGAATCATTATGTGAGTCAAGTGCGTTTAGTGATGACATATTATAGAACCGGTGATGAATCACTGAGTCAAGCTCAGTGTCGTAAGTTAACATTAGTGCCATTAGGATGATAAACAATTCAGTTTGCAATACAGAAGTCCGGTTATTAATTCTTTTGTCATTCTCAACGTGGTTACTCAGTTCTTACATAAGGAGGTGGCAACAAGAGCAGATGCAGCTCTGCCAGTAGACTCTTGCTTAAGTCCATCAGTGTATATAATTTGTGATATATTATTACCGACTATTAAAGGAGAAATTTCTTCTTCAGCAGCTGCTTTTGCAAGTCATTTAAGGAAGGGATTACTAGTGATGAGCTTTCAGATATGTGATATTAAATTAACATAACTTCCACAGAAGGTCTGGAATACTAATGTTGTCTACAGAGACACAGCTCGTGCAGATTATAAAACTTCATATAATGGTCTGTTTTCATTTAGAAATGTGTTTATTAACTTCTAAACATTTAGTACGATTAGTAATGATAGTGTCTCGTTCATTTCTTATTATTCTAATACCAAGAACAATGTTAATCTCAGTTATCTTGTCAGTAATCCCAAAAATACCAACCCCTTCCTTATATTTAGAATCTTGGTAGTTTTAGGGTAGCCAAGAATAATGCTGAAGGCTTCGCTTAGCATTAACTCCAAGGGCCAGAAAGAATTTTCTTGCGCTAAGAGTAACAAGGACGCAGAATAATCAATCAAGAATCAAATATGAGCTGTGTACATCAGTCACAATATTCTCACAATAGCACCATAGTTGGGGTTGTAGTCAGTAACAACTCTGACAACATCAAGCATATTATTACATTTCTTATTTAGTTGTGGTATGTTGGATTTACTGATGGATAAGTCTACAGTACCAAGTGTCTGTGAGACTTAACGTAGTTGATGTTTTTATCCTGCAAACAGATGTGTTGGAAACGTCGTCTGCTTATCAATATTTTAGTTCACACACTCATACTTATGCATAAGTGTATACATGTATACACTTACCCATGCATATATTCACATACACACAACTGCATAATCAAACATATTCATAAACACGATCATACATACGCAAGTGTACAAACATACATACACGCACAAATATGCACACGAATACATCTGCACAAGGATACATACACATGCATGCATGAACACAAGTGTACAACAATTTACCAGTTCTAAAAAACAATTTACCAGTTCTTAACAACAACTTACCAATTCAAAAAAATAAAAATGAGGTCTTGATTTCAGAATAAGATGATTGAAACTTCAGATAACCTGAAAAATGGCATGAAACACATTTTTTTCCTACCACCGATTCCTGACCTGTTATTTGCGGACCTGTTGGCCACTGACCTGTTGCTTGCGTACCTGTTGGCCGCTGACCTGCTGTTGTGGACCTGTTAGCCACTCACCTGTTGTTTGTGGACCTGTTGGCCGCTGATCTGTTGTTTGTGGACCTGTTGGCCGCTGACCTGTTGTTTGTGGACCTGTTGGCCGCTGACCTGTTGTTTGTGGACCTTTTGGCCGCTGACCTGCTGTTTGTGGACCTGTTGGCCGCTAACCTGTTGTTTGTGGACCTGTTGGCCGTTGACCTATTCTTTGTGGACCTGTTGGCCGCTGACCTGTTGCTTGTAGACCTGTTGGCCCCTGACTTGTTGTTTGTGGACCTGTTGGCCGTTGACCTGTTGATTGTGGACCTGTTGGCTGCTCACCTGATGTTTTTGGATCTGTTGGCTGCTGACCTGTTGTTTGGGGACCTGTTGGCCGCTGACCTGTTGTTCGTGGACCTGTTGGCCGCTGACCTGTTGTTCGTGGACCTGTTGGTCGCTGACCTGTTGTTTGTGGACCTGTTGGCCGCTGACCTGTTGTTTGTGGACCTCTTGGTCGTGAACCAACATACAACACAAGTGACAGTCACACATACAACACAAGTGTCAGTCTCACATACAACACAAGTGACAGTCACACATACAACACAAGTGTCAGTCTCATACAACACAAGTGTCAGTCACACATACAACACAAGTGTCAGTCTCACATACAACACAAGTGACAGTCACACATACAACACAAGTGTCAGTCTCATACAACACAAGTGTCAGTCACACATACAACACAAGTGTCAGTCTCACATACAACACAAGTGACAGTCACACATACAACACAAGTGTCAGTCTCATACAACACAAGTGTCAGTCACACATACAACACAAGTGTCAGTCACACATACAACACAAGTGTCAGTCTCATACAACACAAGTGTCAGTCTCATACAACACAAGTGTCAGTCACACATACAACACAAGTGTCAGTCACACATACAACACAAGTGTCAGTCACACATACAACACAAGTGTCAGTCACACATACAACACAAGTGTCAGTCACACATACAACACAAGTGTCAGTCTCACATACAACACAAGTGACAGTCACACATACAACACAAGTGTCAGTCTCATACAACACAAGTGTCAGTCACACATACAACACAAGTGTCAGTCTCACATACAACACAAGTGACAGTCACACATACAACACAAGTGTCAGTCTCATACAACACAAGTGTAAGTCACACATACAACACAAGTGTCAGTCACACATACAACACAAGTGTCAGTCACACATACAACACAAGTGTCAGTCTCATACAACACAAGTGTCAGTCTCATACAACACAAGTGTCAGTCACACATACAACACAAGTGTCAGTCACACATACAACACAAGTGACAGTCACACATACAACACAAGTGTCAGTCTCATACAACACAAGTGTCAGTCACACATACAACACAAGTGTCAGTCACACATACAACACAAGTGTCAGTCACACATACAACACAAGTGTCAGTCACACATACAACACAAGTGTCAGTCACACATACAACACAAGTGTCAGTCACACATACAACACAAGTGTCAGTCACGCATACAACACAAGTGTCAGTCTCATACAACACAAATGTCAGTCACACATACAACACAAGTGTCAGTCACACATACAACACAAGTGTCAGTCACACATACAACACAAGTGTCAGTCACACATACAACACAAGTGTAAGTGACACATACAACACAAGTGTCAGTCACACATACAACACAAGTGTAAGTGACACATACAACACAAGTGTCAGTCACACATACAACACAAGTGTCAGTCACACATACAACACAAGTGTAAGTGACACATACAACACAAGTGTAAGTGACACATACAACACAAGTGTAAGTCACACATACAACACAAGTGTCAGTCACACATACAACACAAGTGTCAGTCACACATACAACACAAGTGTCAGTCACACATACAACACAAGTGTCAGTCACACATACAACACAAGTGTCAGTCACACATACAACACAAGTGTCAGTCACACATACAACACAAGTGTCAGTCACACATACAACACAAGTGTAAGTGACACATACAACACAAGTGTCAGTCACACATACAACACAAGTGTAAGTCACACATACAACACAAGTGTCAGTCACACATACAACACAAGTGTCAGTCACACATACAACACAAGTGTCAGTCACACATACAACACAAGTGTAAGTGACACATACAACACAAGTGTCAGTCACACATACAACACAAGTGTAAGTCACACATACAACACAAGTGTCAGTCACACATACAACACAAGTGTCAGTCACACATACAACACAAGTGTCAGTCACACATACAACACAAGTGTAAGTGACACATACAACACAAGTGTCAGTCACACATACAACACAAGTGTAAGTCACACATACAACACAAGTGTCAGTCTCATACAACACAAGTGTAAGTCACACATACAACACAAGTGTCAGTCTCATACAACACAAGTGTCAGTCACACATACAACACAAGTGTCAGTCACACATACAACACAAGTGTCAGTCACACATACAACACAAGTGTAAGTGACACATACAACACAAGTGTAAGTGACACATACAACACAAGTGTCAGTCACACATACAACACAAGTGTAAGTGACACATACAACACAAGTGTCAGTCACACATACAACACAAGTGTCAGTCACACATACAACACAAGTATCATTCAGTGCATTTAATAAAAACTTGACGCTAAAAAACTAACATTATTTCAAAGCTTTGTTTTCGTGTAGATTCAAAATTATTTATTTATCTGTAGTGGGAAAAATATATATATATATATATATATATATATATATATATATATATATATATATATATATATATATATATATATATATATATATATATATATATATATATATATATATATATATATATATATATATATATATATATATATATATATATATATATATATATATATATATATATATGTATATATATGCATGTGAAGGTCATCCACTAGAAATACGATATCATACATCCTTAACTGACTCACAAAATTGCTGATACTTACGTGAGGGAACTTACGATGACGTTACCTGTCCTGGATGAACGTAGAATCGCAAATGAGAGCGAGAAAATATTTGCAAAGTCGGAAGAGAATTTGGGAGGAGGGATGAGGTAGACCGGTGTTTGTTGTAGAAGTAGCAGTGGTAGTAGTAATAAAAGTAGCAGAATTAGCTGTAGTAGTAGTAATAGTAATGGTGTTAGCATTGATATAGGTATTAATGAAGCAGTAGTAGCAGCTGTGGTAGTAATAATCGGTGTATTAGTGGTATACGTAATAGTAGAGAATGTGGTAGTAGAGAATGTGGTAGTAGAGAAAGAGTTAGTAACAGTAGCAGTAGTTAAGATGTGCGTAGCATTGTAGGAGACTTGCTGGCCCACGGGCGTAGTGGGCCTGCAAGGTTATATACCCGCGGTATATATCCCTGGTGAAACATACCCAGAGTAAATTCCATTTCATGGCGGTGCTGATTAAAATATCTCAACTCTCTTAACATCCAGCCCATCTTAGCAGTTCTTCTATTTCTATTACTACTACTACTGCTACTTCTACTGCTATTACTACTACTACTGCTACTTCTACTGCTATTACTACTACTACTGCTACTTCTACTGCTATTACTACTACTACTGCTACTTCTACTGCTATTACTACTACTACTGCTACTTCTACTGCTATTACTACTACTACTGCTACTTCTACTGCTATTACTACTACTACTGCTACTTCTACTACTTTTACTACTGCTACTACTACTGCTACTTCTACTGCTACTACTACTACTGCTACTTCTACTGCTATTACTACTACTACTGCTACTTCTACTGCTATTACTACTACTACTGCTACTTCTACTGCTATTACTACTACTACTGCTACTTCTACTGCTATTACTACTACTACTGCTACTTCTACTGCTATTACTACTACTACTACCACTTGTCCTGTTTCCTGACGAATCTTACCCAACCTAACCTTCCACTTTGTCCCTGATAACTAACAATTGATTCTCTGTCTTTGCTTCAGACATGTCGGTGGATTTTGTATTATTTTCCTGCTGGAGGTTTGAGTCAAATTAACTTAAGAAATTCTATTCAAATAAACTCCTAAGCTTCACAATACATTTAGTGTTTAAATATTTTTTTTATTAAAATTAATAATGCTTTTCTCGACTTTTATTCTTCGTAGTTTATTTAAAATTCAATTTACCATCTATATGAGAAGAGTTGGCTTTCAATATTCAGTTTTCAAAACTTTTTTTCCCACTCTCTCCAATTATACTTTAAGTTGTGACTTGTGTGAATCCTCTTGAAAGTTACAATCAAGGATGGTTTACACATAACCCGCACATAGGAGAAGCTTATTAGGACGTTTCGGTCATTTCTTAGCCGTTATCAAGTCGCGTCAGAGAAAAAAAATAGAGTGAGCCAGAAGTACGATTAGAGGAAGAGATTAGGAGAGAGAGAGAGACGAGAGAGAATAAAAAGATGGTCTCTGCACTGGTTTCTAGCATTCCTCTCATAGATTTTTTCCAACATTGTCTGTTGAATCTGTATGTTATGTGTTTCTAAATTATGGGAATAAATCTTTTAATAGCATCGTTACATGAATACATTATAAAACTTTTGTTTATATCAATCTCCGGTTTATTTGCCTCAGTTGTTACTATTTTTTTTGATAGGATATAAGATGGATGGGAAGACTAGAGAAAGGGCGAACCCCAAGGGAAGTGTAAATTAAAGAAAATTATTGAAGGTTGTCAGGAAGAAAGAGGTAACAAAGACATGAAGAGAGAGAGAGAGAGAGAGAGAGAGAGAGAGAGAGAGAGAGAGAGAGAGAGAGAGAGAGAGAGAGAGAGAGAGAGAGAGAGAGAGAGAGAGAGAGAGAGAGAGAGAGAGACAGGGAGAGAGATTAACTAACTTGACAACTTCGGGTGTATCAAGGAAGTGGCTTTGGTCTCAAAAAACGACTAGTATTGATCCGGTGTTACTTTCTCATAAATAATATCATATATCAACACACTTTCCTGTTTTGTGATCTACTTACTCTAGTTCGTGTTTTTTTCTTCCTTGTTCAAGCGATACTTAGTAACTTTTGTTTACTTAATTTATGTTGAGTATTTCACCTGTACTAGTAAACACCTGGTCAAGTATTGATGGTGTCTTGTACTCTCTCACTAGAGTTATATCATCGTGTTCTAATGTATGTAAACATCTACCGTCACACTGCAGAATTTTGTTAACCATTTGTTTTTTAATCCCGTTGTTTTTGTTATCCATCTGTATTGTTATCCATCTGTATTGTTATCCATCTGTTTTGTTATCCATCTGTATTGTTATCCATCTGTATTGTTATCCATCTGTATTGTTATCATATTGTGCTGTGTTCCGGCATCAGATCATCTGGTCCAAATTTCTAGAATTAAAAGTATGTTCTTTTATAAGTTTTAATCATTGGCGTGTCTTAGGGATTTGTTTTAGATTTGAGATTTGTATTTCTGCTACTTTTATTCTGGATTTTCTACACTTTATTTTAGATTTCTATCTTATCTTTATCTGAAATTGAAATTCAGTAGGTAGAAATTTATTTTTATATGTTAGTTTTGCAGTTCCACCACAGGTTCTTTGTCTCTCTCTCTTCTTGTTTCGAAAAGTCCATCAGTTTACACATTTTGTCGCTCTTGTTAAAATTTCAATTACATCCACGATATATATATATATATATATATATATATATATATATATATATATATATATATATATATATATATATATATATATATATATAACGCACACGTATGTATGTACAAGCATACATACATATGTGTATGTATGCTTTTGCATATGTATGCATGTGGATATAAATGTGTATTTTCGTGTGTGTATGTATCTGTCAAAGGCTCTTGTAGATAATCACTTGGCCCTCCATTTGTGTGTGTGTTTTTGTGTGTACTCACCTAGTTGTACTCACCTAGTTGTGGTTGCAGGGGTCGATTCATAGCTCCCGGCCCCGCCTTTTCACTGGTCGCTACTGGGTCACTCTCCCTGAACCATGAGCTTTATCATACCTCTGCTCAAAGCTATGTATGGATCCTGCCTCCACTATATCGTTTCCCAAACTATTTCACTTCCTGATTACTTTGTGACTGAAGAAATACTTCCTAACATCCCTGTGATTCATCTGTGTCTTCAACTTCCAACCGTGTCCCCTTGTTGCTGTGTCCCATCTTTGGAACATCCTGTCTTTGTGTGTGTGTGTGTGTGTGTGTGTGTGTGTGTGTGTGTGTGTGTGTGTGTGTGTGTGTGTGTGTGTGTGTGTGTGCGTGTGTGTGTGTGTGTGTGAGTGTGTGTGTGTGTGTGTGTGTGTGTGTGTGTGTGTGTGTGTGTGTCTATGTGTGTGTGTGTGTGTCCCATTATTTTTTTCAGTTTATAGGCTGATTTAGACCTATTGTTTTATTGATAAACATAATTTGTTCTTCAGGTCATTTACTGCATAATTATTTAGCCTGTTATTATTTTTTCTCGTGACGTATGTTGATTTTTTTCTCTCATTAGATCTTGGTTAATGTTTAGTGTGTTCTGAAGCTACTTAAACAAATACAAGTTAATTTCAATATGGTACAATATTTATACAGAAATAGGTGACACTCGTGTGTGTATTGAAAGTTCACAGAAGAGTATTTCAGCAAGCTTAGCCTAACTCAAGACTACAAGGACATATTGTACGTGATTATAAGAAATCTAGTAAGTTTATAGGTACTATTTTTTATATATTAGATGACATTAGAAGTACTATTTTGTACATTAGATGACATTCAGTTCAGGAGCTCGAGTGCACTTCGCCACAAGAACTCGAAAAATTAATTTGGGTTATAGCCTAATAAGTTTACAGGTAAAATTCTTTTTACATGACATTACATGGCATCCTAATCATGAACTCGAGTTCTCGAAGCAGTAATAGTTTCATCGTTAATTTCTAAATATATAATTTTAATCTGAGAAATAAGACAACTAACTCAGAGAAAACAGGTGCTGTTGAATTTGAGAAAGAAGAGTAGTTACGTGTTTACTGTGGTATTACATAATGGAAAACAAACAAGGTTAGGTAACGTTCGTCAGGAAACAGGACAAGTGTTTCCTGATGCGGGTCTTATTTAGAAGATGGCCAGCCGTTGGAGTTTTTGGTCATCTGACCGAGGCCTTCCGCTGGCTTACCGATTCACCCTTTTAAAAATTACGGTCAGTTATAACTATTTCTCGGAAGTAATAATGACAAACAAGAAGGTAGACTATCTCTTTAAAGCTTTGTTATGAGTGCGATTATACATGGGGATAAGAATACAAGATTTTATAAGGTTTTGAGGTTGAAAGAATTCAAAAAAGGCTAGCATGAAGGTAAGATTTTTTTTACATTAGTTTTGAACCAGCTGGCAAATAGACTCTGTAGTTATTAGTTACGGAGTTTCAGATTTTGGGTCCTTTTATGCACATTACGTTTTTACCAAGCCGGAGACGGGAAATCTCATAGAGATTTTTGTGTTTAGTGTTATGACTATAAGTTCTGTGGCAAGTATCAAGAAAGTATTTCAGGTCGGGATTAATATTAAAGTTTTTTTGTCCTGTATATGTAGTAAACACAACAGTAAAAGTAAATGTTATGTACATTAAGTAGGTTAAGACTTTTGAAAAGTTGGGGAGTGTGTTGCCTGGCAGTAGACTGAGTGATTATTCGTACTGCTGCTATTTCTTAAGTTTTTATTGGTTGAAGGTGATTTTCTGTAGTGGATCCCTAGGCACAAATAACATAGGTAAGGAAGGGATAGATTAAAGAGTAGTTTAAGGTGACTAGGGCTGTTTGAGGTATATAGTAGCATATCTTGGAGAGGATGCCAACTGTTTTGGAAACTTTTTTTTGCAATGTGTTGGATGTGGGTGTTGAATTTCAAGTTGAAGTCTAGTAACAGATCGAGGAATTTTCCTTCATTTTGTTTCGTACTGGAAGAACTATTAATCTTAATGTTTAGCTGGACATTTGTTGCTCTGTTCACGAGCATCATGTAGAAGGTTCTATCAATATTAATCGTGATTTTATTGATAATCATCCAAGTTGATATTTTTAGGAGTTCTTCCTTTACAGTTAGTTGTTGAGGGAATTTAAATTTGAGTGAGAGATGACAAAAGTTGCGTTATAGGCAAAGAGAACACGTCAATGTTGTTGAGAAACATGTGGAAGATCATTGATGTATACGAGGAAAAGGAGAGGGCCATGGGCACTACCCAGTGGGACGCCTATATACGTCGACAGGTTTTGTTGACGAGGTTGTGTCCTGGATGGAGTCATACCGCTGTCTGTTGGTATGGTGACTTTATATATGAAAGTGTATGACCTGTAATACCATAATAATCAAATATGAGGTGTAGAATGCTGTGTCAAAAACTTTTCTAAGGTCAATAAGGAGGCCTAGTGGATATTCATTATTTTCAAGTGCTGTATAAAGGAAGTCTAGCATATTTATGATTGTATCATTTGTGCTTTTATTTTGTCTGAAATCAAACTGGCAGGGGTTGCGTATACTGGGTGAAGCTAGAAAAGAGTATAATCTCGTGTGTATTATTGTGAGGGAAGTTCATTAGATAGGAATGGTGGAAGTAAGAATGAATGGTGGTGATAGTTTGTTGGACAGTATGCTTGTTCTCTTAGGTAGGTGCATCATTCCCGCTACTCCCCCCCCTCCCCCTTCATCACCCGGCAGGAGGTGACGTGTGTCCCTCCGAATTGTTGTCAGTCACTTGACTTTCGGCTTCCATCAAATCTGTAAGAATTCATTTCACTCCTGTTTTATTTATTATGTGTTTAGATTAATTTTGTTTCAACAAGAGCTTCATTCTTATTTAGGTTTTAATACTGCAGATTCTTCCTGTCATGAATTGGACTTAAGTAGTGTAACGTCATCATTTAATCCTCATCATTTCTTTTAAAGGCCGTACGTCTATCATGCGAGTGATTTGTCGATTGGTGTGTAATTTTCGTTTATTTTAGCCTTGACTGTCGGCTCGGGTCATCCGACACAGGCGAGATAAGGGCAGCAATGATCTTGAAAGAATCTTACGATCAGTCTGGTATCTGTACCTACACTGGTCCCCCTTCCACTCATAGCCGACTCGCTACACCAATCTAGCAGCCGTTCCCCAGTTATAACTCCACCAACGTTTCATGGTGCTTCTGTTCTGGCGACTCTAACTCCTTCGCAAGTGTTGTGGTGGTTAAAGGATCCCAGTATCTCTGTTCGTCAGAATCTCTGCTCGTGTTGAGGTCACTATCTACTCAGCGTGTCAAGAGTCACGTCCACCTGTGACCCCCACCATCATCATCAACAACGGCTCGACATTCCCAACTACGATTCAGAGCTACGCGCCCAGAACATCAGCACTGCACCATTCTCCACATGTGTACATATTAGTTTTGAGTCACTCATTATTTATATATTTATTTTTCATTTCTTTGCTTCAAGTAGGATTAATTTCATGTTTAAGTGTTTTATATTCTTTGCTAGTTCTACATATTAATAATTCTTTTATATTATGTTATTATTGATTTTTCGTTTTTTTTTCATTTCCATAAGGAGGAACCAGCCTTATCAAATACTCTTTGAGGGTCTGTCAGAGGTGCAGAACTTTCACTTTTTTTTTTCTTTTTTTTTTTGGATAACTATAGATATTGGTCTACAGTTATGTTCGTCAGTTTTGTCTCCACCTTTGTGTATTGGGGTAACCTTTGCTATCTTGAAAACTGTCTGGAAAATATTGGTTTCTAGAGGTTTGTTAAACAATGCTGTAATAGCGGGTGAAAGAACACTGGTTGTGGGACTTGATTTAATTTTCCTGACTTGTTTTTTCAGTGGATTAATAATCTGTGTGACTTCAGTGGGCTCAGGTGAAGCAAGATAGAGGGATGTTGGAAAGCTTCCAACAAGATATTCACTTGCTCTAGTATTGATGCTGGGAATTTTATTAGCTAGTCGTGATCCTATGGTAGAAAAAAATCTTTTAACTTACTGGTTGCTTCTACAGACTGGAGGTGCGATTCACTGGTTTAGTAAGAAAAATATATCTGGTTTTGGTCAACTTCTGAGAACCCCCAGCCAGGATTTGAAAGTGTACGTTCCAGGTTTTTTTTCATGTTACCTCTTGTTTCATTGAACCTCCCGGTATGGTAACGTTGTCTGGTCTTCCTAGTTAGTTTGGTAAGGACTAAAGAATAGTTTTTGGTATTTTTTAGCTATTAAGGTCAATTTATATTGTTTTTCGTAAATTGTTTCTTACCAGTAGATCTAAGGATGTTGTTTGTTAGTCATGGGCTATTTAGTCTGTTGTAATCTGCATAGCTTTTATAGGACAATGCTTGTTGTAAAGGCTTTGGAATTTTTGGTAGATCTTTTAACAAATTCATCAGTGTCCCTGTCATCGTTAAATTCTGTGTTCCAGCCAATGTAACTTAGTGCTACAGAGAAGTTAATTTTGGATGCCTCGTCATGGAGACGAAATGAAATCTTACTATACTCAAGTGGTAGCTTAAAAATATTTGTTATGAGGAAGGTCGGGTAGTGATCAGTAGAAATGTGATTATCCCTACATAGAGATGGTCTAATATATTGGTCCCTATATGATCAGCTGTGGTTGCACTGGTCTCGGTTAACTTTGGTTTCGTTATAGTTTTTCACACTTTTTATGAAGTCTGTTACTTGTGCCTCCTCGGCTGGGCCAAGGTTACTGCTGAAGCAGTAGGTTATGTTTGTTGAGTTGCTTGCTTGTTATTAGGTTTTCAAGGTTGTCATTAATGTCTGGGATATTAGTATGTGTTATCTTGTAGAATGCGCCAACTGTAATGGGAGTCCTGAGGTTTTTTGTTGAGAGGCTAGCAATATATTCACCATATTCTCATTTAGACAGTAGATGGCATTTCCAACCCCCCATTTGATCAGACCCGCAGTTGTGAATGACTGAGTATCCAGGTAGGGTACAGATACCTGTTGTGTCAGGATTAAGACACGTTTCAATAGGTATAATAAAAATGGTGTTTGAAGATAGAGAATCTAGGAGTGATAAAAGGTCATCACAGAATTTACGCAGAGATCTGATATTGTAGTTGAGAATTGATATATTCCTGGCATTGCCTGGTTAGTTGTGTAGCACTGACAGTTGCTTTCAGAGACGTATTGATTATGATATTGCTGACGAAGGAGATTTAAATCAGTGCCAGTGTCAGCATTCATGAACTATGAGGTGGGGATTCTGAAGATAGTGGATGAGGTGGTATTTAAAAGATCGTTGATGCTGTAGAAATATCAGTAAATCGTACTTACTTTTGTATCTTGTTTAATTAGTTATTTAAATGTGATACAGACGTCAGTGGCAACGTGACTTGTACGACAGATTAGGTAAAAAGTCTGAGATAATCAGGATATTAATTGGCAAGTTTTTATCTATAATAACAAAAAGTAAAAATAAAAGTCAGTGAGCAGAGTAAACAATGGTCTGGCAATTGGAAAATAACAGTCAAATAAAAGCAATGCTATTAATAAAACCAATGATATTTATTACAAGATAAGATGCTACATAATTAATAATAATGATAATATAATAAAAATCTATTTCTACAAATACATGTACAGGGAATATAGGCCTAACTGACATCAGTGACATACTACTATACAGAAAGCCACTTGTTATGTAGGGCAATTCGGGCAAATTAGATCAATTTTGTTTCCAGGATGCGACCCACACCAGTCGACTAACACCCAGGTACCTATTTTACTGATAGGTGAACATGGACAGCAGATGTCTTAAGGAAACACGTCCCAATGTTTCCACCCGTACCGTGGGATCGACCCCCGGACCTTAGCGTGTGCGAGCTGAGTGCGCCAGCGATCGAGCTATAGGACAGGGTATAAAATGACAACAGGATTTATCTGTAATCAAAAATAATAGGAAAACAAAAGTCAATGAACAGTATGCAAGTAAATTTTACAATAGTCTGTCAATTGAAAAATAGCAAAGAATCAAATGAGATGATAAACAAAGAGCTAGTAAAGGGATAAAATGGTAACTGCAGACATCCTGTAGAGAACAGAACAAGTAATTAAACCATACCCCCGGCCGGGATTGAACCCGCGGTCATAGAGTCTCAAAACTCCAGCCCGTCGCGTTAGCCACTAGACCAGCTAGCCACAATAAGATTCATCCAACTAGGTATATTTCTACACCATAGGAAGGTTAGCACAGGCACCTCTGTGACCACAAATGCAAGTTTTTACAGACGAATCTCCAGCTAGCGTGGCCGTGACGAACTAAGTAATTAACAACATACAAGAGAAGAATGTCACTAAATTACTGCACAACATTGAGGCGGGTACATTACGCTTTACGTGGGTTAGTGTAATATGATCTGTGGGTTATTTAGACTGCCAGGTCAACATCATTAAGGAATCTTACACCAATAACCAGCACACAGGAGAAACTTTATGACGACGTTTCGGTCCAACTTGGACCATTAACTAATTACACTAACACACAATCGTCAGGGAGCCAATGTTAGTGTGACTAGTAAACTGTCTGAGTCGGACCAAAGCGTCGTCATGAAGTTTCTTCTGTGTATATTGTTCCAATCACGGTATTGTGCCTTTGTGTTCTTTAAGGAATCTTGTTAGATCACGTTCAGTCGTTATTTCATTGATGAAATTTGTCGTAATGATAACGTTTGAGTTTTCTTAACCTATTCAATAGATTCTGTCGTTGTCTAGTAAGGCGCTCATTAATATACATTTCACTGCTCATGTTGAGAAATGGCATTACCAGTTAAGTTTAAAGACTTATACTTAACTTAAAAGGACAACTCATCGCCTGCACAGCCGCCCCTGCAGACGAGGTCTAGAAGCTGTCGAAACCATCTCAACATGGGCTGTCAAGAAATATAATTTGTATGATAATAAATTACCCCTAGGGGGTGTTATATCAGCATATTTCATACACTGGTGGCTGACGATGTACGTACTTGTTTGGACTCAATGGTCCGCATATCACCGGGGTTTATGATGTGACTAATTCACGATTTTATACTCAACTGCGCAGTCAATAGTAGTACATCACGAGTTAGAACACTTACCTGGGTATATGTATCTGACCCGTAATTATGCCTGGATATCCGTTGAGTTGATTGAAGAATAGTGTTCTTTGAAGAATGTCGCACTACACTCTGTTGGATCGCAACACTCGTTGTTACACTGTTCATCAATAATTGTTCACACAATATCACTAAGAAGTTGATCACACTTCTCTGTAAGTGTTTATCGTGTTTTGTGAGACACTTTGTCCACACTAACGCACAGATCAGTGTTCTTTGTTGGTTATCCTGGCGTCAGTGTCACTCGTAGTAGAGTCAAAGTTAATCTGAAGATGCCACAGCGCCCCACGCCGTTGCTCCCCTAGCACAAAAAAAAAAAGCTGGCCTAGTACTTTTTGCTTCCTTGCCACTTCCTCGATGAAGCAAAGCAGAATGTTTGATTCTTGCTGTCTTAAGCATAGACAACAATGTCCACTATCTTTACTATGGTAATAAAGTGGGAGCAGGATTTTCCTTAATTGTCCTGCTAAAGTAAGAGATGTACTGTCTCTTATAAAAATACACTTTGCAACACCGCTGCAAGGAGCAGAGGTCACTTGACTACGTCGCATAGCATCTGTGATCAATTACTCACTGTAGCAGTAAACAAGACGCTCGCCCCTTCTGAGAGGGCTGGGCCCCTCAGGGCTGAAAGGGGCTGAAGGGGCTGAAAGGGCTGAAGGGGGCTGATACCCCCCTCCTGGAGAAAATTTCTCCACAGCTCATTAATAACCCATATGGAGATAGAAACACAGAAGATTAATTGGTCTGTATATCTGGATCCCCTTCTATGATCCTCTTCATCAGAAATAATGAAATGAGAACAAGAATATATGTGGAAAGTTAGATCTTGTTCTCATTTTATATATCTGCTGAAGAGGATCCCAGAAGGAGATCGAAATATACAGACCAATTAATCGCCTAAGTTTCTGTTTTCATGCGGGTTATTATTTAGCATTGATAAGTGTTCATTACAATTTAGTTATCCACACATTTCACTCTTCATTTTCATGGATTATATATCATGTGAATACAGTCTTAGAATAACACTTGGTTTTTGAGCCGGCTGACCTAGCAAACAAGGCGTCCATGATGTGAGTATTATATATGATTTAGAAAAAAACGTGAGCAAACATTAGGACATATTTATTAGAAAACATTTCGGCCCTGGGACCTTGATCGCTTCTAACACTCCTACCTAACAATACAGGACTTACATGATCACATTGTCTACCTGTCCTCATCTCAATATGGTATTCTTTAGGTCGCCATCCTCTCAAGGGAGGTTCCTTGATGCTGGTGAGGGGCTCTTGATCTCGGGAATTGGATCTATGCTCCGATTCTCCGAAATAAGACTGAATACCTTCCATACCCTCCCCACATGCGCAGTATAATCCTAGAGGTTTAGCGCCCCCCCATGATTATAATAATTATAATAATCAGGTCACCATGTGTCACACTCTTCACTCTCCCCTTATATATAAGAACATAAGAAAGAAGGAACACTGCAACAGGCCTACTGACCCAAGCGGAGCAGGTCCATGTTTCCCCCCCGGATTAAACCAATGACCCACACCCCGGATTATCCCAGTGACCCACCCAGCCTGGTCATCTCCACTCAAGGATGGAGCACTGCACCAGACCCAGCAGCACAAGCTAGTCAGGTCAACTCACACCCACCCACACCCACTCATGTATTTATCTAAACTATTTTTAAAGCTACACAACGTTTTAGCCTGAATAACTGTACTCGGGAGTTTGTTCCACTCATCCGCAACTCTATTACCAAACCAGTGCTTTCCTATATCATTCCTGAATCTGAATTTTTCCAACTTGAAACCATTGCTGGAGTTTACCTGGAGTTTACCTGGAGAGAGTTCCGGGGGTCAACGCCCCCGCGGCCCGGTCTGTCATGGCTGGAAATTTTCAGCACGCTATTTACATCCCCTTTATTTATTCCTGTTTTCCATTTATACACCTCGATCATATCCCCCCTAATTCTACGCCTTTCGAGAGAGTGCAGATTCAGGGCCCTCAGTCTATCCTCATAGGGAAGATTTCTGATACATGGGATCATCTTTGTCATCCTCCTTTGTACGTTTTCCAAGAATTCTGTTAGCTTTATTGCGAACACTAATGCACTGTGGTCTTGGTTTTAGGTTACTGCTAATCAGAACTCCTAAATCCTTTTCGCAATCAGTAGTATTAAAATCTACATTACTTAGTTTATATGTGGCATGGTTATTTAACTGTCCAACATTTAGAACTTTGCATTCGTCAATATTAAACTGCATCTGCCACTTCTCCGACCATTGCGTCAGTCTATTCAAATCATCCTGGAGTGCTCTAATGTCCTCATTAGAATGAACTGGACGGCCTATTTTGGTGTCATCAGCAAATTTGCTTATGTCGCTATTTATTCCCTCATCTATGTCGTTTATGTAAATTGTGAACAACAACGGGCCCAACACTGACCCCTGAAGAACACTGATACTGGAGTTCCGCAGGGAAGTGTCCTTGGTCCCCTGCTCTTCCTCATATACATCAATGATCTTCCAAACGTATCTCAACACCTGAACCTATTCTCTTTGCTGACGACACGACTTATGTCATCTCTCACCTTAATCTTGCCACCCTCAACACCATTGTTAATGAGGAGCTGATTAAAATATCGACTTGGATGACAGCCAATAAACTTACGCTTAACACTGACAAAACCTACTAGCAGAGCAGGAGATGCGCAAATTAACATTAAGATCGACAACACTCTAATTGCCAAGCATAATGAGGGCAAATTCCTAGGCCTATACCTCGACAACAACCTGAACTTCAGCACCCACATCCAACACATAACCAGAAAAGTATCCAAAACGGTTGGGATCCTCTCCAAGATACGATACTACGTGCCGCAAACTGCCCTTCTCACACTATACCATTCACTTATATATCCATACCTCACCTATGCTATCTGTGCTTGGAGTTCAACTGCAGCAACACACCTAAAGCCAATAATAACCCAACAAAAAGCCGCAGTAAGAATAATCACTAAATCCCATCCCTGGCAACACCCCCCCCACTCTTCATAGATCTAAACTTACTCCCTGTTCAGTACATCCACACTTACTACTGTGCAATCTACATCTACAGGACCTTAAATTCCAATATTAACCTTCACCTAAAACGCTTTCTTGATAGTTGCGACGGAACCCACAGGCACAACACCAGACACAAACATCTCAATGACATTCCCCGTGTCCGACTAAACCTTTACAAAAATTCAATGTATGTCAAAGGCCCTAAAATCTGGAACACCCTACCTGAAAATTCTAAAACTGCAGACACATTCATCACCTTCAAAACTGCCATCAGAAAACATCTTATCTCCCTGATACACCCTGTCAACTAATTACACGAATACCACCTGGTGGTTAACACTTACACTCACTCACCCATCTGACCATAAACAGAAATATCAATCTCACCCACTTGAGCAGGTTAGAGTGATGTAAGTAACCTGGAGTTGTGCTCAGTTTTCTTGATCTCAGCGGCTTCCTGCTCCTTAAATGGCCCCCGGGCGCTCAGTTCTGGCCACTCTGAGGAGGTACAAGGTGGTAATATTCTTACCCCTGGTGACGGTGACCGCCATTGGAGCAGACTTGTGGAGCACCTACAAGTGGAAGAGAGAGGGAGGAGGGACCCGGCCAGCGCCATCATAAACTACCTTATTTTATCCAGTCTTAGTACCAGCATGACCTTCTTTGCACATGTGAAGCTCGATCCCCGCTTCTTTTTGAAGCTGTCGGTACCACTTTTAGGTTTCTGCTTTGGAGCCTATCTTGATCGTATTGAGACTGAAAGACTTACCATGTTCAGGGACAAATCGGCATTATATGGGCGGGTTCTGGCAGAAGGGGAGAAGCCCTCATGGCCTTAGCAACCTCGCACCATCTCATAAAACTGATTGTAAATTATTCTTCTATGTGGATTAAGATGCATAATTAGCTCCTCAAAATGTACAGTACTGTGTAAGTATTTCTGAATAAATTATGACATAAAAAAAAAAAAAATCTCAATCTCAAAATAATGAATCTTAACTAGTCATAAGTTGGCCTGTGATACTCCATTACTGAAACTATGTATAGTACCAAAACAAAAGCATTCACATTGCTAAACTCACAAACTAGTATTTAGTCACTTAGCCATAATACCAACTTACCACATAATTTTGTAATATTTTAAACTTAAGATTTAATTTAAGTCTGCCCGAAATGCCTAGCCATGCTAGTGTTCTAGTGGTACACTCTGTAATTATTATTTTACTACATGTAAACCACACAATAACCAAATTCTGTAAACTCAGCATTGTAATCCTTATAGAGAATAAACTTTGAATTGAACTGAATTGAATTGAACACCGCTTGTGACGTGCCCCCATTCTGATTTCTCCCCATTTATGCAAACTCTCTGCTGTCTATTTGTCAGCCGAGTTTCCTCAATAGCCTCTGGTGTGGAACTCTATCGAAAGCCTTACTGAAGTCCATATACACAATATCATATTCATTACCATGATCTACCTCCTCAAACATCAAAGTTAGTAAATTCGTAAGACAGGAACGCCCCTTTGTAAAACCGCGTTGAGAATCATTAATCAATCTGTGCCTGTCAAGATGGCTACGAATTGCTTCTGCAGTTATTGATTCCATAAATTTTTCCGCTATGGAGGTAAGGCTTATTGGTCTATAGTTCGAAGCCAAGGACCTGTCACCTGTCATTTTCCACTTATCAGGCACTATGCCAGTTTGTAGTGACATGTTAAAAAGATTAGCCAAAGGTATGCTAAGTTCCTCTTTACATTCCTTTAACACCCTTGCAAACACTTCATCAGGACCTAGTGATTTGTTAGGTTTTAGTTTCTCTATTTTTCTGAGGACCATGTCACTAGTTACCTCAATCGTACATAGTTTATTATCATCCTGTTCTACATAATCTATTATTTCAGGAATATCGCTAGTATTTTCCTGGGTGAAAACTGAGAGGAAGTAGGTATTTAGAATTTCACACATATTCTTATCACTGTCAGTGATCTGACCAGAGTTACTCTTAAGTGGGCCAATCTTGTCCCTAATCTTACTTCTGTATACCTGAAAGAACCCTTTTGGGTTAGTCTTTGAATCCCTTGCGACCTTAGTTTCATAATCCCTTTTGCTTTTCTTATTCCTTTTTTTATTTCTCTAATTGAACATATTGATTTCTTAACTGCCCATCCCCTCTTTTGATACGCCTATATACGCCTCTCTTTTGACCAATGAGATGTTTTAATCTATTGTTCATCCATTTGGGATCATTTTTGTTAGATCTAATTTCCCTACTCGGAACAAAAGTTGTCTGGGCAGCTAGTACTATGCTCTGAAAAACGTCATATTGGCAACCAAGATCACCTACCTGACCCATAGTCAGGTCATCCCAATTTAGCCCACCCAGGTAATTTTTCAGTCCCATGAAGTCGGCCAAGCGAAAATCTGGGACAGAGATTTGATTGCAGTTATCTGGGTAATTCCATGATATATTAAAACTAAGTGATTTGTGATCCCTTTCCCCAAGCTCATCATTAACCTCAAGATTATTAATTAGTGAATCTGTGCTGGCAAGAACCAATTATTATTATTATAATCAAGGGGAAGCGCTAAACCCGGAGGATTATACAGCGCCTGGGAGGGGATGTGGAAGGCATTCAGGCTTAATTCGGGGAACTGGAGCACAGATCCAATTTCCTAAACCAAGAGCCCCTCACCAACATCAAGGAACCTTCCTTGAGGGGGCAAGAACCAAGTCAAGCAGATTGTTTCCTCTAGTTGGTTCTGTCACAAACTGTTCTAAAAAGCAATCCTGAACCGTATGAAGAAAGTCACTAGACTCAAGATTTCCTGTCATGTTGTTCCAATCAATTTGTCTAAAGTTAAAATCTCCCATTATCACAACATTTTCTTATATAGATGCCTTATGAATTTCGTCCCATAACAGCTTACTGCACTCCCTATCAAGGTTTGGGGGCCTATAAATCACACCCACAATTAATTTGTCACGTCCCTCGAGAAACTGTAGCCAAACAGATTCTGTGTTCGATGTTTCTAATCTTATTTCATGTCTAAGACAACAATTGAAATTTTCTCTGACATACATCGCCACACCACCACTCTTCCTGTTGACCCTATCAGTGTGGAATAGTTTATAACCCTGTATGTTGCATTCAGAAGGCATTTCTCTATCTTTCAGGTTCAACCAGGTCTCTGTTATACCAATAATATCTATATTACCTACACTTGCAAGTAATTTTAGCTCATCTATCTTATTTCTTAGACTCTTACTATTTGTAGAGTAAACCTTAAGGGAGCTAGTCACTCGTTGCCCTCTACCATCTCTCTTTGTTTGTTGATCAATTGATTTGCCATTACTAGCAACTTTATTTTGAATATTGTCTTTTAAACATATCCCTGAGGTATCCCAGTAATAACTGCTGTTTTTAACCCTAATACTGCAGCCTGATTGTTTCCCACAAGCACCCATACCTCAATAATCTATCATTTTAAATTCCTAGACAAGTCATCAATTGCCCTCTCAGTTGAATTGGCTAATGCAGCCACTCCGTCACCAGAGAGATGAACCCCATCCGTTTCATACATATCACGTTTGCCAAAGAATAGGTCCCAGTTATCAATGAATGGGATTGCAAGTTCCTTGCAGTACCTGTCTAGCCAGCAATTTATACCAATTGCCCTAGACATCCATTCATTGCCCACTCCCTTTCTAGGCAAGATACTACATATGACTGGCATCCCTCCCTTAGACCTAACTACTTCTATGGCTGACCTGTACTTATCCAGCAGCTCCTCTCTCCTGCCCTTCCCAATGTCATTACCCCCAGCATTAAGACAGATAATGGGCTTGTTCCCATTACCTGCCATAATATTATCCAACCTGCTGACTATGTCACCAACACCAGCTCCTGGGAGACACACTCTGTCTGACCCTTCTGTCTCTGTTACAAAATGCATGGTCCATATATCTTACCTGAGAATCGCCTACTATTAAAATATTCTTACCTTGATTAGCAGGGGAATCAGTGGTACCTTCAACCTCACTAACCACTGGAGTACACTCGTCTTGGAGAACAGAGAATCGATTTCCTACCTTCACATCTTCTCTATTAACTCTCCTCATCTTCCTTCTTCCTGAACTGTGAACCACTTGCCACTTAAAGCGGCTGCCACTATCACTGCTGGCGACGAAAGCGCTTCGAAAGCGCTTCGTTACCAGCTAAATCCTTCTCACACTCACTCCCAAACTCATCTATGCGAAGCTTCAGCTTCCTATTTTCCTCCTGAAGAAGTAGAATCTCCTTCTTCTACACTTGAACCTGAGATTCTAAAACATTACAACAAGCCATGGTGCTTGGTAACAGCCCACGCTAACTCCCAAGAGCTTAGGCAGGTATGACCACACGTGACCACTGACCTCTGTTTTTAATCTCTGTGTAGATCCCAGGACCGAAAGGTTTTCTAGTATGTCTTAGTGTTTGCTCAAGTGCATTTCTAAGCCAGTTTGTCGGTCTCTATTACTAAGGTTTATACCTTAGTAATAGATACCGTTATTCAAGCAAGTATTTGGGCTTGTGTCACCAGGCAGCGACGACTGCTCGAGATTACTGCAGCTGATAACTGTTGTTCAGTCAAGTCTGCTTGAGTCTGTTGGTACTCACTCATCTCTAAATTTATCTTCATTTTCCAGTCTTGTGCAACTTTTTCCACCTTGGTGCTGAGTAAAGTTATTTGGTAAGTATATATACACAAATAACTCGCACATTGGAGAGAGAAGCTTACGAAGATGTTTCGGTCCGACTTGAAGCATTTACAAGACACATTACACAAAAGAGTGAGGGAGCCAGTATATATAGGAGAGGGGGGACATACAGAGGAAGAAAAAGTAGTGATAGTGGTTACAGTAGTGGTAGTGGTAACAGTGGTAGTAGTAAGGCTGGTAATGGTAACAAATGGTAGTCGTAAGTAGGGAAAGTAGTCTTAGGGTATTGTTCCAGTCATGGTATTGTGTCTTTGTGTTCTTTATTTGTTCACTATGTTTAACAACACTTTGTTATCGTCACTCGTTGTTATCTGTGGAAGATTATATTCAGGTTCCTTGATCCTTGTGTTTTGTGCTTGTAGTGAGTGCTATGTGTAAGTCAAATGTAATTTTTTCCTTGGTTTCCTGTGATGCACAAAGTCTACTCTGCTGCATGCTTCGTATCTGATGTCTTATGTGATGTCTTATGTGACTCTTATAAGACCTCTCATGTTATCTCTTATCTCATATTTAATGTGATGTCTTATGTGACCTCTTATGTGAGGCACACATAGTGCGCCTGGTCAGGACCCACGGAGAGATGTTATCTGGGCTCACCGCCTTCGAGGTACCTAGTTAACCTAGCAGTTTCTTCACCTCCTACTCAGTAGTGTGCAGTGTGTCCAGTACCTGCTGGTGTACCCTACCACCTCAGTTTGCTGGAAGCCTTTCTATCTCCAATGTGAATACCTTCCTAAATCTTGTGCTGAGCTCTTCACATACTTCATTATTGCCCCCTGTGAGCTCCCCAACTTCCTTCCTCAGTCTCATTACTTGGTCCTTGACTGTTGTTTTCCTCCTGAAGTGGCTGTATAACAACTTTGGGTTATATTTAACTTTTGATGCTGAGTCATTCTCGTATTACCGCTGGGCCTCTACCTTTGTTCAGGCATAATCTTTTCTGGCTCATCGGCTCAACTCCTTGTTTTCCTGAGTCTTTTGCCTTCTATAATCTTTCCATGCTCTAGCACGCTTGGCTTTGGCATCTCTATACCTCCAGGTAAACCACAGGGCTCACTCTGGCCTACCCATCGTTTCTATTGCATCTTTGTTCGAACTCCTTTGCTTCCCTGTACTTTCTGGTCACTTGTTCCATAATTCCATTTACTCTTTTTCCCTCTAGCTCTCTTTCCCACTGCACTTCATGCAGGAATTGCCTCATACGTGTGTAGTTCCCTACACTGTTAACTCTACGATATATATATATATATATATATATATATATAGGATGGGGTCCACCTCTGGTGTAAATTGTGGGATCCACAGCCTCGGAGAAGTGGATAAAAAGGCTTCAAGGAAAAATATTTGGATTTCTTCCTGAAGCCGTTTGAATATTCCACTTTCCCTACCACCCCATCTTTTCATATTTATTTTTTTTACTAATAGGAATATTTTATTACATAATATGGTACAGAAGATTTAAGAGATACATTATTGATATAAAGGTGGCATATACGGTACATGTTGTTACGTGTGTATCACCGATTATAAGGCGAAAATCTCATCCAGCTCCTCAGAGCTGGGGCGTGTGCCCAAAATACAGCAGGCATTACCCCTTTGAACAGCCGCACTGAGCCGCTGGAACAGAAAACTAGCTGCCCTGGGATCCCTAGTTACCCTGATGACTATATATATATATATCTATATATATATATATATATATATATATATATATATATATATATATATATATATATATATATATATATATATATATATATATCTTGTTTCATAAAAAGCAGTTCTGACAATAATATGAATATTTCCTTTGGTTTATATAAATTAGATCCATTTATAATTAATAGAATTTGGAAAGAATTTAATAATACACTGGACAAATAATAATTTTTAAAATTTTCTTGGGTAGAATAGTTTGTTGTTGGGTTGTGCGAAGGACCTGCCCAGTTGGGCCGGCGCGCGTCAGGTGTTTAACTGTTAAGATAAGATAAGATAAGATTTCGTTCGGATTTTTAACCCCGGAGGGTTAGCCACCCAGGATAACCCAAGAAAGTCAGTGCGTCATCGAGGACTGTCTAACTTATTTCCATTGGGGTCCTTAATCTTGTCCCCCAGGATGCGACCCACACCAGTCGACTAACACCCAGGTACCTATTTGCTGCTAGGTGAACAGGACAATAGGTGTAAGGAAACGTGTCGGAATTTCCACCCGCCGGGAATCGAACCCGGGCCCTCCGTGTGTGAAGCGGGAGCTTTAGCCACCAGGCCACTGTTGTGGGATCTGATAGTGAGGTGTTGGCCAGACCCATTATATACCTTCCTTGGATGCTTTACTTTCATAGTTCTTTGATAATGTGAGTAGTCACGAAAGCGCTCGGAATTTCTCTATTCTCTCACAGTGGTTGTTTTGCATATTCCGAAAATCACCTGTTTACTGTGATCTTATTGCATATATATATATATATATATATATATATATATATATATATATATATATATATATATATATATATATATATATATATATATATATATATATATATATATGATGCATGAAGTTTTCCAGCACAGCCTCCTGCGTCTTAGTTCTCCACGTCTCTGCTTCCCCATGTGGCTCCAGGTTTTCCCAGTCAATCTCCTTGCGGTTGACATCCCCCATGACGAGTAACTTTGCCTTGTCCATGTGTGTGTGTGTGTAAATATATATATACTTACCTATGTGATTGCAGGGGTTGATTCATAGCTCCTGGCCCCTCCTCTTCGCTGGTCGCCACTAGGTCCACTCTCTTTAAAGTTATGTAAGGATCCTGCCTCCACCATTTCACTCTCCATATTGTTACACTTCCTGACAACTCTAAGGTTGAAGAAATATTTCATAATATCAAAGATAAAAAGGCAAAATACCGTGGCTGGAACAATACTGTGACTGGAACAATACCGTGACTGGAACAATACCGTGGCTGGAACAATACCGTGACAGGAACAATACCGTGACTGGAACAATAAAATTCCCTTCGAGTTTCTGTGATTATTTAATGATTCAAGTCGGACTAAAACGTCGTCATAAGTCTCATTTTCTTATGTGCGGGTTTGTATATACTTCCTAACATCTCTATCATATCCGAGTGTTCAACGCTCAGCTGTACCCTCGTGTACCTGTGTGTGTGTGTGAAAGAGAGCAGAAAGAACCTAGAGGAAGGTAGTCAAGAGTCAACTCAAGTTTTCCGGAAATACCTGACGTAGCAGCCAGGAGAGAGTGAGGTGGGAGACTGTTGGTGTTCAAGGTCGAGGGAGGACACACTGTGTGTTGGGGGTTTATACCTCTGGTGTGGAGTGAGGCACCACACCTCCTCTTCTCTGAACCAACCACCTGGCACCCTCAGTCCCCAACCTCCCTTTCACTCTTAAAATAATTACACACACACACACACACACACACACACACACACACACACACACACACACACACATTCAAGACACTGTACACCGTGTATGTCAGGCCCATACTGGAGTATGCAGCACCTGTTTGGAACCCGCACTTGATAAAGCACGTCAAGAAACTAGAGAAAGTACAAAGGTTTGCGACAAGGTTAGTTCCAGAGCTAAGGGGAATGTCCTATGAAGAAAGATTAAGGGAAATCGGCCTGACGACACTGGAGGACAGGAGGGTCAGGGGAGACATGATAACGACATATAAAATACTGCGTGGAATAGACAAGGTGGACAAAGACAGGATGTTCCAGGGAGGGGACACAGAAACAAGAGGCCACAATTGGAAGTTGAAGACACAAATGAGTCAGAGAGATAGTAGGAAGTATTTCTTCAGTCATAGAGTTGTAAGGCAGTGGAATAGCCTAGAAAATGACGTAGTGGAGGCAGGAACCATACACAGTTTTAAGACGAGGTTTGATAAAGCTCATGGAGCGGGGAGAGAGAGGGCCTAGTAGCAACCGGTGAAGAGGCGGGGCCAGGAGCTAGGACTCGACCCCTGCAACCACAAATAGGTGAGTACAAATAGGTGAGTACACACACACACGGAAACACTTAAGATTATGAAATAATCCTTCTAGAAGACGTAAGACGCCACATTTCTTCACTTTTTACAAGTATATAACAACATGGAGATTTCAGTTTACTTCCTTGTATGTTGAAAATGATGTAAAATACCGAACGTGATGCTGGAGGGATTTTCTATCACGAGGTAATGAGTAATTCTTAATGGCTTGAATTTTAGTAAATTTAGGGGCTACTTTACCACTGCCTACTTCATGGCCCAAAACAGTAACAGTAGACTGGCCAAAGGATGACTTACATAAGTTAACAGTTAACTAGAAACGCTTAAACTTCTCAAAGAGAGCAATAAGTCGAGAAACTCGATGATCCAAAGTATCAGAAACTACTACTATATTGTCCAAATAAGCTGCCATGCCTTCAAGTTCTTTAATAACCTGATGGATCAGCTTCTGGAACGTTGCCGCCGAGTTCTGCATTCCAAATAGTGTCACTGTATATTGATAGTGACCTGGGATTATGAAGGCAGAGATTTCCCTCGCCTTATCTGTCAAAGGTGCCTGATAGTAACCTTTAAGGAGGTCTAATTTGGAAACATAAGTAGCCTTACCCACAAAGTCCACTACATCATTCAAATGTGACAGAGGGTAGGCATCTGAAATAGTGATCTCATTCACCTTACGGTAGTCCGTACACATTCAAAAACCTCCATCAGACTTCTTAACGAGGAAGGACGGTGAAGCCCACGGACTGGATGACTCCTCCACTAATGTGTGTTCTAACAGATATGCTACCTCCTACTAAAGTAGCCTTTGTTTTTCAGGATTATCTCTGTAGGGAGAGAGTTTAATGGCTTAGTGTTTCCGACATCTACTTCATGATATCCCAGGGTGTAGTTTCTAAGGACATCCGAAAATATGTCAATGGAAGTTTGTAAGAAGGCAGTTAGGCTTATTATTTGATTTTTAGACAGCCCCATCATTAAAGGGCTAGGGTC
This sequence comes from Cherax quadricarinatus, assembly GCF_038502225.1. Classification (NCBI taxonomy): domain Eukaryota; kingdom Metazoa; phylum Arthropoda; class Malacostraca; order Decapoda; family Parastacidae; genus Cherax; species Cherax quadricarinatus. The sequence continues at coordinate 5,033,217 of NC_091348.1, forward strand.
CTTGAGGACAGAATTAGGAAGCTTAACTTGAATTTTTGGAATGGTGGTCAAGGAATCAGTGTCGTCTACAAAGGCAGAGGACAGTCTCATTACTGGGACTTTATGTGGGCTATTAAATATTTTAATCTGATTTATGTGGTAAATTTTACTTTACATGGGTTTATTAAGGGGAGCTACCACAATTTACATCAGAGATTTTACTTATGATTTGCATGGGTCTCATAAATCTAGCTTTTAAGGTGTGGCAAGGTACAGGTTCCTGCACCAGCACCTTGTCTCCAGGATTGAAGGAGCGAAACTGTCATACCTCTGACTGAAGGAGCATTTCTGTCATACCTCTGTTTCATAGTGTTTTGAGCAGATTTTAAGTTAGCCTTAGCCAACTGACGGACCACCTGCAACCTTGAAGGGTTGTAGAGTGCTATGCAGGTGTCTTCTCCCATCCATCCTTCGCTGAACACTAGCAGAGGACCTCGTACATTGTGCCCGAAGATTAGCTGGATTAGTTGATTAGTTGTTGATTCCTGCACAGTTTCTCTCATTGCGAACAGCAACAGAGGAAGTGATTCATCCCAGTCCGTAGGAAAAATCATGAAAAAGGTTCTCATCATGGCTTTTAACGTTTGATGAAATCTTTCTAAGGTGCCTTAGGACTGAGGGTGATAGGCAGTGGATAATTTATGAATTATATCTAGCCTAGTTAAAGCTTCCCTTAAAGCTTTGGCTGTAAAGTTAGTACCCTAGTGACTCTGGATAGACTTAGGAATGCCAAAATAAGATATAAATTTAGTTATGGCTTTAAGAATGGCTTTAGTGCTCATACTGCACATTGGGACTGCTTCCAGATACCTAGTAGCTCTGTCCATGATAAGTACTGGTTTCTTGACTTGGATTTTGGTAATGGTCCCACACAATCAGTGATTAGCTCTGCAAACGGTTCTCCATCTGTAGGTATGGGATGAAGTGACGCAGGTTTAATGGGGTGTCCAAGTTTACCTACTGCTTGACATTCCCTACTAGAGCGGATGTGATTCTTCATACCTTGCCTTATTTTTGGCCAGTAAAACTCAGAATTCTATACAGAGTTTATGTAATTCCTGTATGACCTTCTAAAGAGGAATTGTGGGCTATGTTCAAAATTTGTGACCTAAATTTCTTAGGCACTACCAGTATCTGATTTTGGGTTTCCCCCTACCTCCTTACCAGTCTCTGTGCAGAGCAGTAGGTTGTGTTTAATTTTATATTTGACTGGGTGATCTGAGTGGGATTCATCCATGGCTGCCTGAAAAGTGAAGTTTAAGGAAGGATCTCTTCGCTGCTCTTCCCGAAAGGACAGTCCCTCAGGCATGGGAACATATCTGGCAATCCTGCAACCCTGGAGTAGGAAGGCTTGGTCTGGAACTTTTCACTAAATTTACCAGGCCCTGGCCAGTTTTCCTCATAAAACAAATTGTCTTGCCCTAGATCTGAGTCATTCAATGATGGGTCAGCATTCTGACAGACATCCCTTGGGATTTTGCCCGAGTTATGGCCAACATCAGAGAAGAATTAGTCATTATAGGTTCTGGACATTTTGTCGAATTAAGGTTATTACCCAGCAAAAACACGGCATCTTTCATAGGCAATCCCTCAAACACCTACAATCAAATATCCTTTATAATATTTACTCTGCACATGTATTTTATGTAAAGGGACAGATAATACAGCTCCTCCAAATGCTTGTAAGAGAACGGAGGAGTGCAACGACGCTCTTTCAGAGAGGGGGAGTACTCCCTTGTCAGTGGAACGCCTTCCATCTGAGGAAAAAACTAATGGAAAAATAAAGAAGTGACTCTAGGAATAATAAGAATATTGTCTTTTGTGATTTTACTTAAAATTTAAATATAATATAAGTGGCCATTGGTTCTGGTGCTGTATTTGGGCAGGAGTAGGTAAGGCTCTTGATGGATCTCTGATGTTAAAGACGATGTAGGTAATCCTGGGCGGATGGTACCAGTCCGATGTTTTGGAATCTCCTGAACTACTTGGTTGGAGCACCACAAGTAGGATAAATAAGGGCCGGTAGTAGTCAGACAATGTTAATTAGTCCAATTAGCAAGTATCTTGCTCCCTTATCTGGCGTCTACCCTGGATGACCACGCCAGGAGCAGAGCTGGTAATTAGAAAAAATAAGCTGGTTACCAACAGTTAGGCAAATATAACATTTAAGAATGAAAAAGAGTGGTATTAAATGCCCAAATCACTACTGGTAACCAACAAACAAAGAAAACAATGAACAGTAATACTCCTGGTAGATCACCTTACCTAATCAGGAGAAGAGTGGAGGTGAAGTGACTCTCCAAACTTCAACCCACACCAGGTAAGGTCAATACTACCAGGAGTAGAAATTGAAGCACATCAGACACCAGGAACTAGAGTTTTGCCCCAGCCTGCCAGGGAAGAGTGTGCGATGTAACTCGCTAATGATTCTTGATTACCTGAACAACCCTAACCCCACTTATAACCCACTTTTCCCTCACACCCTCACAACACCCCAATTTGTCACAGATAACACTCGGCAGCCCATCAACGCCAGGTGCTTTACCTAAGCTCGCCCTAGCCAGAGCTTGGCATATCTCGCACTCTTAAATAGGCCCTTCCAATGCCTCTCTGTCTTGTGTACTAAGCCCACACTGCATGTTGTCACCCATTTCCCATAGAGCTATATTTCCCATAGAGCTATGTAGGTCTTAAACCAAGCATCTATATACCCACTCATGCCCTCCATCTGTCCCTGTGTGCACTGTTAACCCCATCATCTCTGTGGCTGCTCTCAGCTCCCTCTGTTCCTTCAACACACAAGCCGAAGGCCGATCCCCAGAGAGAACCTCCTCCAAACCTCCCACCACCCGTGCACCATCAAAACGATCATTATGCTAGCCCCGTATATGTTCCTATAAATCCTCAATTTCCCCTATAGGGTATCTTGCACCATCACTCACATAACAATCACGTAACTGTCCTTCAAAATACCCCTGAAGCCCATACAACATTTGATTATTTTCCCACCCATGCCAAACATAATAACCCCAGATACGTGCCTTAGCCACCATATCCCACCAATGAACCAAGTCACCATCCCCAGGTGCCCCCACCCACAAACCCTTCCACAAAGTCACGAAGGATTGGCTACTCTCCTCCCCTTTCAACAATTTAACATTCAATTTCCATTAACTGCGACCCTTCTAGGTAATCCCTCCCACCCTAAGTCCACGAGAACACCTTTATGATCGGAAAACACCACATCTACGATATACGCGCTCTTGACTGCGGCAAATACGCTATCAAGTAGCGCTGCGTACCTGCGACATACAAAGGTATGCTCAACCTCACCCCCCGCAATGTCCATTAATCCCACCCCAGTCAATAAATCCCCCAATACCCCAGAAAAGTGTCCTCTTCCCCAGAGTTCAACATCCCTACGCCGGATCACGTAGTTCCAATCCCCTCCTATGACCGCCACTTCAGGGAGTGACCGCAAATAGTAAATTAATACCTCCTTCACAAAGGTAGATTTTACACGCCCATCATTCTCTGCAGGTCCGTACACGCACACGAAGGCTGCCTTCTCCTTGCTCCATAGACCTTCCACCCTTGTTGCCCTCCCCTCCCCACTCTCGCAATGTCTCACAACAAATGGGCTAGTCTCCCTGATCATAATGGCAACGCCACCCTTCAACCATATAGCATTCTCCACATGCACGTTATACCCACCTATCCGCAACTCACTGCTTAATTTATGATTGTGTTCCTGTATGAACACAACGTTAGCATAATGATGCACCAGTAATTCTCGAAACCATACACACTTTCGCACAGTCCGCAAACCATTAATATTTATTGTCAGGCACTTAAATTGGACAGTAGGGGTTTCCCTCTCGATACTGATATTTTCTCACCAGATCTTTTGTTTCCACCTTTTTCACCCCCCTTCCCTTTTGAAGCACTCTTGACCAACCCCTGAACTTTAGGGCCACAGGGCCCTCTCTGTGCCACATCTGCCCAGGTATTTTTCCTGATCGCTGGGCTGGCGTCAACACGTCCTCCGAGTCTGAAAGCACTACAGAATGCTTCCACATTACACTTTCCACCTGCATATCATCATCTATAGTGCAGTCCTGGTGGATTTCCACCTCCACCTTATGTTTCAGCAAGGCGTCTGGGATGCCCACGACCAGCTGCTCTTCACATCCAACGTGTACCTTCGCAGCAGGTCCCAGGTCTAGGGGTGGGTCTGTCACAGGACTCATACTCCTCTCCATAAATAATTCATCCAACACAAAGGCAATGGATTCCTCGACGTCGTTGTCATGCACATCTTGCGGAGCCACGCCCACTACTGGTTCCACCTCCAAAGAAGGCAACACTCCCGGGAGTGTGGCACACACCGTCTCCGTCTCCGTAGACCTCTCAACCTCTTCGCTCCAAGACAATCCTGATGGAAGCACTGGCGCACCAGGCACATCTTGCCCCGCATCTTCCTCCCCTATGTCCGTGCTTTGTTGCCCAACCCTGGCACCTCGTCGTCATTCACACTGTACCACCAGATGGTCGTACGCACCGCACAACCTGCAAGTGCAGCGTTGCCATGCATATGACACCAACACCCGAGTCCTGAAGTCTTGCAAGATCACGTAAGAAGGGATTGAGCGCTGTAATGTCATCTTCGCAGAAAACGTTCCCTCTGGTATCCCTGCACATGGGCCTTCAGACCACCTCCCTGCTGTTGCCATGTGTATGGTGCCATAATTACCCAATGCAGCTTGAATGTCAGACACATCGGCCTCGAAGGGCACGTTTCTGACCTTTACCCATGTGTAATAGCGGGAGACGTCGTGTAGCTTCACTGACACTGCATGGTTAACCACCAGATTAACACCGCACAAATTCTCATTGGCAATCCCATAGGCATCGTGGATTATCGCAGGCAATAGTAGCGCCGTTGATGGCCCAAACACGGCCCCACGGGTCAACTCAGTACACACAGTATTGACACAGCGTCTACCCACCAGCGCCATGTTGAGAAAATGAAACTGCCACCGGTCAACTATAGGGGGCAGCAGTAGCTCACGTTCTCTCTATTCAAAGGCTGAGAGACGAACTGAAGAATGATTAGACTGCTTGGATAAGGAGCAGTTAGCCTCAAAAGTGTCAGCCATCCTGGCTGCTTCCAATGTAGTGGTCAACGAATGATATTCAAGAAAGACTCTAACCTCTTGTCCAACAGATTCCAGCAGGTTATCCACCAAAAGTAACTGCACGAGATCACTGAAGTTGGCGACACCACTCGCCTTGTACCATTTGGTGACGTTTTTGACTGTTACCTTACAGAGTCTACGTGAGACTGACCCAGCTGATGCTTGTACAGTTTGAATTCCCTCCTGTATTTGGCGGGAATACGCTGATATGCCCCAAGAACCGTTGTTTTAACAACCCAATAATCAGCAAATTCTCTATTTAAAACTGCTGTGAATTCTTGCACTTTGCTATACAACGTTGTATACACCAATGCTGCCCAATGCTCCCCAGGCCACCTCAGTGCTCGAGCCTGGTTTTCAAATGCCTCGATAAACTGTTCAGGCTCAGACTCAACAAAGTGAGGCACTAACGGCAATGCTTTTTTGCACGCTAAAGTAATCACCAACAGTCTGCTTAAATTGCCTCCTCTTCTCTCTATCAAACTCCTCTTTAGCAAATGCTCGCTACTGCCTGGTTGTTTCAAGACTGAGTTTAGCTAACTCAAGCACCAACGAAGCTGATTCGCCCTGAGACAAACCCGGTGCGCCACCTGCTTCACGAGACTGCTGGTCTGATTGCTCTGGTGTTAGCCTTCCCACATTACGGAAGAACCTAAGTGGAGATCGGCGATTAATAGCTCCTGTAGAGGAAGGTACCTCAGTTTGGTGCACCATAGTTGCTTCAACCTTTAATTTTGTATGAATAATGTCACAAAGCTGCGCAGCAGTGAGAGTTCGTTGGTATTCTATGCCAATGGAACGAGTATTTCGCCAGTAACTCTAGAGATAGTTTGGGCAGATTTAGGAGAGTATATTCAGACACCAACCGCCTCACCCGTGTTGATGGTATAGCCCAACATAAAACGTTATTTGTAATACATGCAACAAGCAGCAGTAGCACAGTATAACTTGCAGGCTATGCACACACAGTAGCAAGACTGACAGGCAATACAAAAGGCGATAGCAAAGCAATCTGACTGATACCAAGACCAGCTCTAGCTCCAACTTCAGAACACAGGTAATGAATGGCCTGTGAGACCTGGTCGCAATGCCTTCACCCACTATATACATATATGTACACTACGTACAATATGTACAAGTAAAATAATAACACTGGTTGACAAGCAAAATGCTTCCGAGACCAGAGTAGCAACTTCCAACTAATTTTAGGTCACTGATAATGAATATCATGGTTAAACTTGTTTGTTAGCTCTACTCTTCAATATACACCTACGTATCACAACAGGTTCCAACAGGCTTGCGGCAGTGTACCTCTTACCATACTCACAGTCTCACTAACCTTTATCATTGTTCCAGAAGTCATAGAAGGTGGTTGTGATGTGCAAGTTTATATTCTGAGGTGAAAGGTCGGTGATTTTCTTAGCCAAACACTTTTTAAAGTTATAATAAATATTCACTGAGCAAGTTATTGATATGCATGTGAGACATATTACATTAATTTTATTTTTCCTACTGAATAATACAAATACTTCTGCTTAGCTGTCATGTTTTGTGTTATAATGATAAATTAATGAATAAATTTTCTGTTTATCATCTAATTGTTTGTTGTTTTCGTCTTTCAGATGCCTCGTACGTGTGTGAATATGGCAGACAACTTCTGCTACATTAAAATGGTATAAAATACCGACAGGTTGTTTAGGTAAGACACATATGCAACAGTTAGGTATGGACTGATTACATCGTCTTCAAGTATCTTCTGCTTCTATCAACTTTTCTGTACTTGACTGAAGAAGCCTACTGTGTAGGCGAAACGTTTCATAATAAAGATACCTAACTGTTGCATATGTGTCTTACCTAAACAACTTCTGCTACATTTGTGGTGAGGTGATCTTTGCATCACAGAAGCGCCGTATAACTGCTATGGTTAGAAAGGCATATCACGTATATTTTGGATGAAAGATTGGTGACCAGGATAAAAACTGGGCTCCACACATATGCTGCAGTAATTGTACTACTGACCTTCGTCAATGGTTGAACAGGAAGAAGAAAGGAATGCCTTTTGCTGTGCCAATAACATGGTGGAAGCCAACAGACCATACCAACAATTGTTATTTCTGCATGGTACCTTCAGTACAAAAGGGCTTGTCAAAGAAAAAAAGGGGTCCATTGAATATCAATACATTCCATCAGCTATTCGCCCAGTTCCACATAGAGAAGGTCTACCAGTTTCTGATGCACCAACTTCGGTATCCTTTGAGTCAGACGAAGAAAGTGGCGAGGACGAAGAAGAGAAGGCTGACAGTTCTGGATTGCAGACTCACCGAAACTTTGATGAAGCACACTCCTCTAGGCCACATCTCATAACAAAAGGGGAACTCCATGACCTTGTCAGGGATCTGCAACTACCCAAAAATAAGGCAGAGGTGCTAGGCTCTCGTCATCAGCAGTGGAATCTTCTAGCTTGTCTACATGTCTCGTATCTTTAAACCTATAGCCAATAAGCATTTTTCAAGCCCGCCAAAGCTGAAGCAACGTGGTTCACTTGCGGGAAGCAAGTGAACCACGTTGCTTCAGCTTTGGCGGACTTGCCTGTGATTGGTTAATGAACCAAGCTACTGATTTAACGACGGGTACCCTATTGATCGTTAAACCCTTAGCACCCGGTTCGCTGGTTGGGAGGCAGCCTATATGGGAGTGTGACATACGCCAAATAAATTGTAACATACTCTTTACATGTCACACGGAGCAAAGTACAGGTCATCTTTCTACGTCTCTCCGGAGAGTGAAGGTTCAAGGCTCTACGTGTATCTTCATACGGGAGATTCCTTATACAGTAAATCATTTTAGTCATCCTTCTCTGTATGTTCTCCAATGAATCTGTATCTATTCTGTAGTAAGGAAACCAAAACTGAGCGGCATAATCTAAGTGAGACTTCACTAGTGATGTATAGAGCTGTAAAATAACTTTTGAACTTCTGTTACTTATACTTCTCGAAATAAATTCTAGTAATCTGTTAGCCTTATTGCGCACACTTAGGCACTGTTGTCTTGACTTTAGATTTCTGCTTACCATGACTCCTAAGTCTTTTTCACATTCTGTATGATCAAGCTCTACTTCACCTAGTTTATAACTTCGAGGGTTATTCTCATTTCCCAGGACTAGGACCTTACACTTGTCCACACTGAACTTCATCTGCCATTTTTCAGCCCAAGACATTAATTTGTTCAAATCCTCCTGGAGTTCATTGGTATCCTCCTCTGAATCATACGGCCTATTATTGTATCATCAGCAAATTTACTCATGTCACTTGTAATTCCCTCATCAAGGTCATTAATGTAAATTAAGAACAACAATGAGCCTAAAACTGATCCTTGTGGAACGCCACTAATGACCAGTCCCCATTCAGATTTGACCCCATTAATCTAAACTCTCTGCTTTCTATTGGTAAGCCATGCCTCTATCCATGCTAGAACTTTACCTCCTATACCATGAGCTGCCACTTTTCTTAAGAGTCTTTTGTGAGATACTCTATCGAAGGCTTTACTGAAATCCTCTCATTCTACGTCTCTCAAGAGAGTAAAGGTTCAGGGTTCTCAGTCTATCTTCATATGGGTGATTCCTTATACAGTGGATTGATTTTGTCATCCTTCTCTGAATGTTTTCCAATCCATTTATATCCATTCTGTAATATGGCGACCAAAACTAAGTTACATAATCTAAGTGAGGCCTTATTAGTGATGCGTAGAGCTATAGTATAATCTTTGGACTCCTGTTGCTTACACTTCTTGATATAAATCCTAGTCATCCGTTAGTCTTGTTGTGACTAATGCGTCATTTTACTGTGACAACGTTTCTCTCTCCAGGAACTTTGTCAAGCCGTTGCAAATAATTCAATGGGACAAACAGAGGAGTATACAGAAGCTCTAACAATTTCGTTCCAAATTCTGCCTCTGTCGCTATCTAGTTTAAGGCGTCGGTATATAACACCTAAAATAATTTTTTCTTGTCCTAGAAATTTTACCCAAATCAATTTCTAAACAAATTCTGTAATCCATCTATTTTTATACCTGTTTTTATGCCAAAATTTCTGTTATCTCGTACATATAACACTCCCCTTCACCCCTCCCCCTCCCCTTCTTGTCATTTTTCTCAACAAGGAACAATTTAAACCCTTTTAATGTGGCTTTCGGCAATCACATGTCGACTTTTCAAATTATACTATGTTTCAGTTATTGCAATAACAAAAGCTTTCGTGTCATTAAGATTTAGTGACTCAAACTGAAAGACGTTTGGGTCCGTTATAAAGTATTATCAAGTAGGAACTTGATAATGACTCAGGAATGACCCAAACGTCGCTTAGTTTCCATCATGGTTTAGAAAGACACGGTCCTAGGACCTTGATAAAGGCCCCAGGACCGAAACCTTTTTTATTAAATATGCCTTAGCGTTTGCTCACGTGTCTCTCTAAACCAATTTGTCGGTATCAATTACCAAGGTTTATACCAGTTTCCATCATCAATTTGAAGAATTACTAGCGTTTTGTTTTAGTCAAGACATCGTGATTGAGCAGTTTCTCACAATCACGTGTCTAGTCTCGAGTCAAAATTTAACACCTGCACTCTTACACCTCCTTTGGTAGGCCGTCCTCATCCCACGCGTTTTTCCCCAGCGTGTTTAACAATCTAGTCAATAGTCCGACTTGGACCATTGACTAGATACACAAATATACAGTAGATATATACGTATATATACGTATATATATACGTATATATACTTATACATATACGTATATATACTGGCTCCATTACCTTCGTGTATTAATGTTGGTAGAATTACCGACAATATGTTAAGTAAAAGTACACAAGTGTAACTAATGTGACATTTTATTGTGGCAACGTTTCGCTCTCCAGAAGCGAAACGTTGCCACAGTAAAATGTCACATTAGTTGCACTTGTGTCATTTTACTTACTTTCGTGTGTTTGTATTATTAGTTAATGGTCCAAATCGGACAGAAACGTCGTCATATAAACTTCTCTCTCCAGTGTGCAGGTTATTTGTGTTGTTCCAGTCACAGTATTGTTCCAGTCACGGTATTGTTCCAGTCACGGTATTGTTCCAGTCACGGTATTGTTCCAGTCTCGGTATTGTTCAAGTCACGGTATTCCAGTCACGGTATTGTTCAAGTCACGGTATTGTTCCAGTCACGGTATTGTTCCAGTCACGGTATTGTTCAAGTCACGGTATTTTCCCAGTCACGGTATTGCTCCAGTCACGGTATTGTTCCAGTCACAGTATTTTCCCAGTCACGGTATTGTTCCAATTACGGTATTGTTCCAGTCACGGTATTGTGCCACTCACGTTATTGTGCCAGTCACGGTATTATTCCGGTCCCGGTATTGTTCCAGTCACGGTATTGTTGCAGTCACGGTATTGTTTCAATCACGGTATTGTTGCAGTCACGGTATTGTTCCAGTCACGGTATTATTCCAGTCACGGTATTGTTCCAGTCACGGCATTGTGCCAATCATGGCATTGCTCCAATCACGGTATTATTCCAGTCACGGTATTTTTCCAGTCACGGTATTGTGCCAGTCACGGTATTGTTCCAGTCACTGTATTGTTCAAGTCACGATATTATTCCAGTCACGGTATTGTGCCAGTCACGGCATTATTCCAGTCACGGTATTGTGCCAGTCACGGTATTATTCCAGCCCCGGTATTGTTCCAGTCACGGTATTATTCCAATCACGGTATTGTGCCAGTCACGGTATTGTTCCCGTCACGGTATTGTGCCAGTCACGGTATTATTCCAGTCCCGGTATTGTTCCAGTCACGGTATTGTGCCAGTCACGGTATTGTGCCAGTCACGGTATTGTGCCAATCATGGTATTGCTCCAATCACGGTATTGTGCCAGTCACGGTATTTTGCCAGTCACGGTATTGTTCGAGTCACGGTATTCTTCCAGTCAAGGTATTGTTCGAGTCACGGTATTGTGGCAGTCACGGTATTATTCCAGTCACGGTATTATTCCAGTCACGGTATTGTTCCAGTCACGGTATTGTGGCAGTCACGATATTATTCCAGTCACGGTATTGTTCGAGTCACGGTATTGTTCCAGTCACGGTATTGTGGCAGTCACGGTATTATTACAGTCACGGTATTGTTTCAGTCACGGTATTGTGGCAGTCACGATATTATTACAGTCACGGTATTGTTCCAGTCACGGTATTGTGGCAGTCACGGTATTGTTCCAGTCACGGTATTGTTGCAGTCCCGATATTGTGGCAGTCCCGATATTGTGGCAGTCACGGTATTGTGGCAGTCACGGTATTGTGGCAGTCACGGTATTGTGGCAGTCACGGTATTGTTCCAGTCACGGTATTGTTGCAGTCCCGATATTGTGGCAGTCCCGATATTGTGGCAGTCACGGTATTGTGGCAGTCACGGTATTGTGGCAGTCACGGTATTGTGGCAGTCACGGTATTGTGGCAGTCACGGTATTGTGGCAGTCACGGTATTGTTCCAGTCACGGTATTGTTGCAGTCCCGATATTGTGGCAGTCACGGTATTGTGGCAGTCACGGTATTGTGGCAGTCACGGTATTGTTGCGGTATTGTGGCAGTCACGGTATTGTGGCAGTCAATGTATTGTGACAGTCACGGTATTGTTCCAGTCACGGTATTGTTGCAGTCCCGATATTGTGGCAGTCACGGTATTGTGGCAGTCAATGTATTGTGGCAGTCACGGTATTGTGGCAGTCAATGTATTGTGGCAGTCACGGTATTGTGGCAGTCAATGTATTGTGGCAGTCACGGTATTGTGGCAGTCACGGTATTGTGGCAGTCACGGTATTGTTCCAGTCACGGTATTGTTGCAGTCCCGATATTGTGGCAGTCCCGATATTGTGGCAGTCACGGTATTGTTGCAGTCCCGATATTGTGGCAGTCCCGATATTGTGGCAGTCACGGTATTGTGGCAGTCACGGTATTGTTGCAGTCACGGTATTGTTGCAGTCACGGTATTGTGGCAGTCACGGTATTGTGGCAGTCACGGTATTGTGGCAGTCACGGTATTGTGGCAGTCACGGTATTGTGGCAGTCACGGTATTGTGGCAGTCACGGTATTGTGGCAGTCACGGTATTGTGGCAGTCACGGTATTGTGGCAGTCACGGTATTGTGGCAGTCACGGTATTGTGGCAGTCACGGTATTGTGGCAGTCACGGTATTGTGGCAGTCACGGTATTGTGGCAGTCACGGTATTGTGGCAGTCACGGTATTGTTGCAGTCACGGTATTGTGGCAGTCACGGTATTGTGGCAGTCACGGTATTGTGGCAGTCACGGTATTGTGGCAGTCACGGTATTGTGGCAGTCACGGTATTGTGGCAGTCACGGTATTGTGGCAGTCACGGTATTGTTGCAGTCACGGTATTGTGTCAGTCACGGTATTGTTGCAGTCACGGTATTGTGTCAGTCACGGTTTTGTGTCAGTCACGGTATTGTGGCAGTCACGGTATTGTGGCAGTCACGGTATTGTTGCAGTCACGGTATTGTGTCAGTCACGGTATTGTGGCAGTCACGGTATTGTGTCAGTCACGGTATTGTGGCAGTCACGGTATTGTTGCAGTCACGGTATTGTGTCAGTCACGGTATTGTGGCAGTCACGGTATTGTGTCAGTCACGGTGTTGTGGCAGTCACGGTATTGTTGCAGTCACGGTATTGTGGCAGTCACGGTATTGTGGCAGTCACGGTATTGTGGCAGTCACGGTATTGTGGCAGTCACGGTATTGTTCCAGTCACGGTATTGTGGCAGTCACGGTATTGTTCCAGTCCCGATATTGTGGCAGTCACGGTATTGTGGCAGTCACGGTATTGTGCCTTTTCATCTTAATTGCACATGTCAGGAAAATGGCATAAATCCCAGGTATGAAAATTACTTAGAGGAAAACTAATAATTTTAGTTATCAAAAATGTAAATTATAAGATATTTTGAAAACAAAACTACATATTAATATAAATAAAATAAAATGACTGTAATATTAGGATGGTAGTTGTGGTGTGCCAGGGAGTGTTGGAGAGAGTGCCAGGGAGTGTTGGAGAGAGTGCCAGGGAGTGTTGGAGAGTGTGCCAGGGAGTGTTGGAGAGTGTGTGCCAGGGAGTGTTGGAGAGTGTGCCAGGGAGTGTTGGAGAGAGTGCCAGGGAGTGTTGGAGAGAGTGTGCCAGGGAGTGTTGGAGAGAGTGCCAGGGAGTGTTGGAGAGAGTGTCAGGGAGTGTTGGAGAGAGTGCCAGGGAGTGTTGGAGAGAGTGCCAGGGAGTGTTGGAGAGAGTGCCAGGGAGTGTTGCAGAGAGTGCCAGGGAGTGTTGGAGAGAGTGCCAGGGAGTGTTGGAGAGAGTGCCAGGGAGTGTTGGAGAGAGTGCCAGGGAGTGTTGGAGAGAGTGCCAGGGAGTGTTGGAGAGAGTGCCAGGGAGTGTTGGAGAGAGTGCCAGGGAGTGTTGGAGAGTGTGCCAGGGAGTGTGGAGAGAGTGCCAGGGAGTGGAGAGAGTGCCAGGGAGTGTTGGAGAGAGTGCCAGGGAGTGTTGGAGAGAGTGCCAGGGAGTGTTGGAGAGAGTGCCAGAGTGTGGAGAGAGCCAGGGAGTGTTGGAGAGTGTGGGAGTGTGGAGAGTTGCCAGGGAGTGTTGGAGAGTGTGCCAGGGAGTGTTGGAGAGAGTGCCAGGGAGTGTTGGAGAGAGTGGAGAGTGTGTGCCAGGGAGTGTTGGAGAGTGTTGTGCCAGGGAGTGTTGGAGAGTGTGCCAGGGAGTGTTGGAGAGAGTGCCAGGGAGTGTTGGAGAGTGTGCCAGGGAGTGTTGGAGAGAGTGCCAGGGAGTGTTGGAGAGTGAGAGTGTTGGAGAGTGTATGCCAGGGAGTGTTGGAGAGTGCCAGGGAGTGTTGGAGAGTGCCAGGGAGTGTTGGAGAGAGTGCCAGGGAGTGTTGGAGAGAGTGCCAGGGAGTGTTGGAGAGAGTGCCAGGGAGTGTTGGAGAGAGTGCCAGGGAGTGTTGGAGAGTGTGCCAGGGAGTGTTGGAGAGAGTGCCAGGGAGTGTTGGAGAGAGTGCCAGGGAGTGTTGGAGAGTGTGCCAGGGAGTGTTGGAGAGAGTGCCAGGGAGTGTTGGAGAGAGTGCCAGGGAGTGTTGGAGAGAGTGCCAGGGAGTGTTGGAGAGAGTGCCAGGGAGTGTTGGAGAGAGTGCCAGGGAGTGTTGGAGAGAGTGCCAGGGAGTGTTGGAGAGAGTGCCAGGGAGTGTTGGAGAGTGTGCCAGGGAGTGTTGGAGAGTGTGCCAGGGAGTGTTGGAGAGAGTGCCAGGGAGTGTTGGAGAGTGTGCCAGGGAGTGTTGGAGAGAGTGCCAGGGAGTGTTGGAGAGAGTGCCAGGGAGTGTTGGAGAGAGTGCCAGGGAGTGTTGGAGAGAGTGCCAGGGAGTGTTGGAGAGTGTGCCAGGGAGTGTTGGAGAGAGTGCCAGGGAGTGTTGGAGAGAGTGCCAGGGAGTGTTGGAGAGAGTGCCAGGGAGTGTTGGAGAGAGTGCCAGGGAGTGTTGTAGAGTGTTGGAGAGAGTGCCAGGGAGTGTTGGAGAGTGTGCCAGGGAGTGTTGGAGAGAGTGCCAGAGTGTTGGAGAGAGTGCCAGGGAGTGTTGGAGAGTGTGCCAGGGAGTGTTGGAGAGTGTGCCAGGGAGTGTTGGAGAGAGTGCCAGGGAGTGTTGGAGAGAGTGCCAGGGAGTGTTGGAGAGAGTGCCAGGGAGTGTTGGAGAGAGTGCCAGGGAGTGTTGGAGAGAGTGCCAGGGAGTGTTGGAGAGTGTGCCAGGGAGTGTTGGAGAGAGTGCCAGGGAGTGTTGGAGAGAGTGCCAGGGAGTGTTGGAGAGTGTGCCAGGGAGTGTTGGAGAGAGTGCCAGGGAGTGTTGGAGAGAGTGCCAGGGAGTGTTGGAGAGAGTGCCAGGGAGTGTTGGAGAGAGTGAGAGTGTTGGAGAGAGTGCCAGGGAGTGTTGGAGAGAGTGCCAGGGAGTGTTGGAGAGTGTGCCAGGGAGTGTTGGAGAGAGTGCCAGGGAGTGTTGGAGAGAGTGCCAGGGAGTGTTGGAGAGTGTGTGCCAGGGAGTGTTGGAGAGTGTGCCAGGGAGTGTTGGAGAGAGTGCCAGGGAGTGTTGGAGAGAGTGCCAGGGAGTGTTGGAGAGAGTGCCAGGGAGTGTTGGAGAGTGTGCCAGGGAGTGTTGGAGAGTGTGCCAGGGAGTGTTGGAGAGTGTGCCAGGGAGTGTTGGAGAGTGTGCCAGGGAGTGTTGTGCCAGAGTGTTGGAGAGTGTGCCAGGGAGTGTTGGAGAGAGTGCCAGGGAGTGTTGGAGAGAGTGTACCAGGGAGTGTTGGAGAGAGTGCCAGGGAGTGTTGGAGAGAGTGCCAGGGAGTGTTGGAGAGAGTGCCAGGGAGTGTTGGAGAGAGTGACAGGGAGTGTTGGTGAGTGTGTGCCAGGGAGTGTTGGAGAGTGTGCCAGGGAGTGTTGGAGAGTGTGTGCCAGGGAGTGTTGGAGAGTGTGCCAGGGAGTGTTGGAGAGTGTGCCAGGGAGTGTTGGAGAGAGTGCCAGGGAGTGTTGGAGAGAGTGCCAGGGAGTGTTGGAGAGAGTGCCAGGGAGTGTTGGAGAGAGTGCCAGGGAGTGTTGGAGAGAGTGCCAGGGAGTGTTGGAGAGTGTGCCAGGGAGTGTTGGAGAGTGTGCCAGGGAGTGTTGGAGAGTGTGCCAGGGAGTGTTGGAGAGTGTGCCAGGGAGTGTTGGAGAGTGTGCCAGGGAGTGTTGGAGAGTGTGCCAGGGAGTGTTGGAGAGTGTGCCAGGGAGTGTTGGAGAGTGTGCCAGGGAGTGTTGGAGAGTGTGCCAGGGAGTGTTGGAGAGTGTGCCAGGGAGTGTTGGAGAGTGTGCCAGGGAGTGTTGGAGAGTGTGCCAGGGAGTGTTGGAGAGTGTGCCAGGGAGTGTTGGAGAGTGTGCCAGGGAGTGTTGGAGAGTGTGCCAGGGAGTGTTGGAGAGTGTGCCAGGGAGTGTTGGAGAGTGTGCCAGGGAGTGTTGGAGAGTGTGCCAGGGAGTGTTGGAGAGTGTGCCAGGGAGTGTTGGAGAGTGTGCCAGGGAGTGTTGGAGAGTGTGCCAGGGAGTGTTGGAGAGTGTGCCAGGGAGTGTTGGAGAGTGTGCCAGGGAGTGTTGGAGAGTGTGCCAGGGAGTGTTGGAGAGTGTGCCAGGGAGTGTTGGAGAGTGTGCCAGGGAGTGTTGGAGAGTGTGCCAGGGAGTGTTGGAGAGTGTGCCAGGGAGTGTTGGAGAGTGTGCCAGGGAGTGTTGGAGAGTGTGCCAGGGAGTGTTGGAGAGTGTGCCAGGGAGTGTTGGAGAGTGTGCCAGGGAGTGTTGGAGAGTGTGCCAGGGAGTGTTGGAGAGTGTTGTGCCAGGGAGTGTTGGAGAGTGTGCCAGGGAGTGTTGGAGAGTGTGCCAGGGAGTGTTGGAGAGAGTGCCAGGGAGTGTTGGAGAGTGTGCCAGGGAGTGTTGGAGAGTGTGCCAGGGAGTGTTGGAGAGTGTGCCAGGGAGTGTTGGAGAGTGTGCCAGGGAGTGTTGGAGAGAGTGCCAGGGAGTGTTGGAGAGTGTGCCAGGGAGTGTTGGAGAGAGTGCCAGGGAGTGTTGGAGAGAGTGCCAGGGAGTGTTGGAGAGTGTGCCAGGGAGTGTTGGAGAGAGTGCCAGGGAGTGTTGGAGAGTGTGCCAGGGAGTGTTGGAGAGAGTGCCAGGGAGTGTTGGAGAGTGTGCCAGGGAGTGTTGGAGAGTGTGCCAGGGAGTGTTGGAGAGTGTGCCAGGGAGTGTTGGAGAGTGTGCCAGGGAGTGTTGGAGAGTGTGCCAGGGAGTGTTGGAGAGAGTGCCAGGGAGTGTTGGAGAGTGTGCCAGGGAGTGTTGGGGAGTTGGAGAGAGTGCCAGGGAGTGTTGCCAGGGAGAGTGTGTGCCAGGGAGTGTTGGAGAGAGTGCCAGGGAGTGTTGGAGAGTGTGCCAGGGAGTGTTGGAGAGAGTGCCAGGGAGTGTTGGAGAGTGTGCCAGGGAGTGTTGGAGAGTGTGCCAGGGAGTGTTGGAGAGTGTGCCAGGGAGTGTTGGAGAGAGTGCCAG
This sequence comes from Cherax quadricarinatus, assembly GCF_038502225.1. Lineage (NCBI taxonomy): Eukaryota > Metazoa > Arthropoda > Malacostraca > Decapoda > Parastacidae > Cherax > Cherax quadricarinatus. Next base: position 5,050,584 of record NC_091348.1, read on the forward strand.
GGAGTGTTGGAGAGAGTGCCAGGGAGTGTTGGAGAGAGTGCCAGGGAGTGTTGGAGAGAGTGCCAGGGAGTGTTGGAGAGAGTGCCAGGGAGTGTTGGAGAGAGTGCCAGGGAGTGTTGGAGAGAGTGCCAGGGAGTGTTGGAGAGTGTGCCAGGGAGTGTTGTTGGAGAGAGTGCCAGGGAGTGTTGGAGAGAGTGCCAGGGAGTGTTGGAGAGAGTGCCAGGGAGTGTTGGAGAGAGTGCCAGGGAGTGTTGGAGAGAGTGCCAGGGAGTGTTGGAGAGAGTGCCAGGGAGTGTTGGAGAGAGTGCCAGGGAGTGTTGGAGAGAGTGCCAGGGAGTGTTGGAGAGTGTGCCAGGGAGTGTTGGAGAGTGTGCCAGGGAGTGTTGGAGAGAGTGCCAGGGAGTGTTGGAGAGAGTGCCAGGGAGTGTTGGAGAGAGTGCCAGGGAGTGTTGGAGAGAGTGCCAGGGAGTGTTGGAGAGTGTGCCAGGGAGTGTTGGAGAGAGTGCCAGGGAGTGTTGGAGAGAGTGCCAGGGAGTGTTGGAGAGAGTGCCAGGGAGTGTTGGAGAGTGTGCCAGGGAGTGTTGGAGAGTGTGCCAGGGAGTGTTGGAGAGTGTGCCAGGGAGTGTTGGAGAGTGTGCCAGGGAGTGTTGGAGAGTGTGCCAGGGAGTGTTGGAGAGTGTGCCAGGGAGTGTTGTAGTGTGTGCCAGGGAGTGTTGGAGAGTGTGCCAGGGAGTGTTGGAGAGTGTGCCAGGGAGTGTTGGAGAGTGTGCCAGGGAGTGTTGGAGAGTGTGCCAGGGAGTGTTGGAGAGTGTGCCAGGGAGTGTTGGAGAGTGTGCCAGGGAGTGTTGGAGAGTGTGCCAGGGAGTGTTGGAGAGTGTGCCAGGGAGTGTTGGAGAGTGTGCCAGGGAGTGTTGGAGAGTGTGCCAGGGAGTGTTGGAGAGTGTGCCAGGGAGTGTTGGAGAGTGTGCCAGGGAGTGTTGGAGAGTGTGCCAGGGAGTGTTGGAGAGTGTGCCAGGGAGTGTTGGAGAGTGTGCCAGGGAGTGTTGCCAGGGGAGAGTGTGCCAGGGAGTGTTGTGCCAGGGAGTGGTGCCAGGGGAGAGGGTGCCAGGGAGTGTTGGAGAGTGTGCCAGGGAGTGTTGGAGAGTGTGCCAGGGAGTGTTGGAGAGTGTGCCAGGGAGTGTTGGAGAGTGTGCCAGGGAGTGTTTGTGCCAGGGAGAGAGTGTGCCAGGGAGTGTTGTGTGCCAGGGAGTGTTGGAGAGTGTGCCAGGGAGTGTTGGAGAGTGTGCCAGGGAGTGTTGGAGAGTGTGCCAGGGAGTGTTGGAGAGTGTGCCAGGGAGTGTTGGAGAGTGTGCCAGGGAGTGTTGGAGAGTGTGCCAGGGAGTGTTGGAGAGTGTGCCAGGGAGTGTTGGAGAGTGTGCCAGGGAGTGTTGGAGAGTGTGCCAGGGAGTGTTGGAGAGTGTGCCAGGGAGTGTTGGAGAGAGTGCCAGGGAGTGTTGGAGAGTGTGACAGGGAGTGTTGGAGAGTGGAGAGAGTGCCAGGGAGTGTTGGAGAGTGTGCCAGGGAGTGTTGGAGAGAGTGCCAGGGAGTGTTGGAGAGTGTGCCAGGGAGTGTTGGAGAGAGTGCCAGGGAGTGTTGGAGAGAGTGCCAGGGAGTGTTGGAGAGTGTGCCAGGGAGTGTTGGAGAGAGTGCCAGGGAGTGTTGGAGATTGTGCCAGGGAGTGTTGGAGAGTGTGCCAGGGAGTGTTGGAGAGTGTGCCAGGGAGTGTTGGAGAGTGTGCCAGGGAGTGTTGGAGAGTGTGCCAGGGAGTGTTGGAGAGTGTGCCAGGGAGTGTTGGAGAGTGTGCCAGGGAGTGTTGGAGAGAGTGCCAGGGAGTGTTGGAGAGTGTGCCAGGGAGTGTTGGAGAGTGTGCCAGGGAGTGTTGGAGAGAGTGCCAGGGAGTGTTGGAGAGAGTGCCAGGGAGTGTTGGAGAGTGTGCCAGGGAGTGTTGGAGAGAGTGCCAGGGAGTGTTGGAGAGTGTGCCAGGGAGTGTTGGAGAGTGTGCCAGGGAGTGTTGGAGAGAGTGCCAGGGAGTGTTGGAGAGAGTGCCAGGGAGTGTTGGAGAGTGTGCCAGGGAGTGCTGGAGAGAGTGCCAGGGAGTGTTGGAGAGTGTGCCAGGGAGTGTTGGAGAGAGTGCCAGGGAGTGTTGGAGAGTGTGCCAGGGAGTGTTGGAGAGAGTGCCAGGGAGTGTTGGAGAGTGTGCCAGGGAGTGCTGGAGAGAGTGCCAGGGAGTGTTGGAGAGAGTGCCCGGGCGTGTTGGAGAGTGTGTGCCAGGGAGTGTTGGAGAGAGTGTGCCAGGGAGTGTTGGAGAGAGTGCCAGGGAGTGTTGGAGAGTGTGTGCCAGGGAGTGTTGGAGAGAGTGTGCCAGGGAGTGTTGGAGAGAGTGCCAGGGAGTGTTGGAGAGTGTGTGCCAGGGAGTGTTGGAGAGAGTGTGCCAGGGAGTGTTGGAGAGAGTGCCAGGGAGTGTTGGAGAGAGTGCCAGGGAGTGTTGGAGAGTGTGTGCCAGGGAGTGTTGGAGAGTGTGTGACAGGGAGTGTTGGAGAGTGTGTGCCAGGGAGTGTTGGAGAGAGTGCCAGGGAGTGTTGGAGAGTGTGTGCCAGGGAGTGTTGGAGAGTGTGTGCCAGGGAGTGTTGGAGAGAGTGCCAGGGAGTGTTGGAGAGAGTGCCAGGGAGTGTTGGAGAGAGTGCCAGGGAGTGTTGGAGAGAGTGCCAGGGAGTGTTGGAGAGAGTGCCAGGGAGTGTTGGAGAGAATGCCAGGGAGTGTTGGAGAGAGTGCCAGGGAGTATTGGAGAGTGTGCCAGGGAGTGTTGGAGAGAGTGCCAGGGAGTGTTGGAGTGTGCCAGGGAGTGTTGGAGAGAGTGCCAGGGAGTGTTGGAGAGTGTGTGCCAGGGAGTGTTGGAGAGAGTGCCAGGGAGTGTTGGAGAGAGTGCCAGGGAGTGTTGGAGAGAGTGCCAGGGAGTGTTGGAGAGAGTGCCAGGGAGTGTTGGAGAGAGTGCCAGGGAGTGTTGGAGATAGTGTCAGGGAGTGTTGGAGAGAGTACCAGGGAGTGTTGGAGAGAGTGCCAGGGAGTGTTGGAGAGAGTGCCAGGGAGTGTTGGAGAGTGCCATGGAGTGTTGGAGAGTGTGTGCCAGGGAGTGTTGGAGAGAGTGCCAGGGAGTGTTGGAGAGAGTGCCAGGGAGTGTTGGAGAGTGTGTGCCAGGGAGTGTTGGAGAGTGTGCCAGGGAGTGTTGGAGAGAGTGCCAGGGAGTGTTGGAGAGTGTGCCAGGGAGTGTTGGAGAGAGTGCCAGGGAGTGTTGGAGAGTGTGTGCCAGGGAGTGTTGGAGAGAGTGCCAGGGAGTGTTGGAGAGTGTGCCAGGGAGTGTTGGAGAGAGTGCCAGGGAGTGTTGGAGAGAGTGCCAGGGAGTGTTGGAGAGAGTGCCAGGGAGTGTTGGAGAGTGTGTGCCAGGGAGTGTTGGAGAGAGTGTGCCAGGGAGTGTTGGAGAGAGTGGATGAAGTCTCCAGGAAGGAGCGTAGTGTTTTGCTGATCGTTACTGGTGGTAGAGTCACTTGTTGACACAGAAGGCTGATGCAGGTGCCCGGGTTGGAAACTGGATAGGTGGGTTACAAGTCAGTCGGCACGTAACTTCCCTCCACACTCACACTGATGAAAGGAGGAGGAACATCAGCAGCAGGAGGTGCATCATCATCATCATGAGCAGGAGGAGGAGCCTGACGGAGAGTGGTAAAGTAGCTGAGACTCCTCTGGTATCAATTGAATAACTCTGCACTTTCCCTTCAGGCTCTGTAACAGCTGACCAGGCCTGAGGAATACAAACGAAAAAATAAAATAAAATATGTACAGGAGGTAACAAGGGCTGAGAGCCAGACGTTAGGGCTTCAACACATCTCCAGAGAATCTCTGGAGTCGCTCTGAGTGCCAGGAATGGTTCAAATGGATCAGAGCTTTTGAAAGCTGAAAGCCTCATACTAGCGAGAACACCGGCCCTGACACCACTTGAACATAAGAAGTGTTGTGCTTCAGCTACAGGGCGTCAACGACGATTGTAGCTAACTGTTACACCACTTGTCGTGAAGAAAACACACCGTGCCTTTGTCTTAGGGCTGTCCCCGCCATAAGGCTGTAAACTGTGTATCACTTATATAAACTACGACACCCTTTCGGGTGCCATTGCCAGGTCACCACATGAAGAAGATCCGGGGCCAGGACTCGTCCTGGTAAACCTACTTGATCCTGAACCTTGCTGAGGGCTACAACAATAGCAGAATATTAATTGTCACTCGTACGTGTGGACATTACCATCACCAGTGAACAACCCAATATGTCTTACCATAGCAGGTGGTATTCCTTAGTGAAGTAAGACTCACCTGTCGCTCACCTTACAAAGCTATAAAGAGGGCATTGCAAGCGGTGAACCTCTCTACTCTGGCAAGCGATCATTCCAAACGACACTTTCCTAATATACCTAATTTACATCACCAGGACGTTTCCCCTTACACTACTCACGTTTTACGTTTTACCAATTATCTGTTACATAAGTTTGAAACTATGAATTTCTACAAGGAAGCAGGCACAACTGCAGGAAATATAATTGGAAAGGAATTTGAAAGGAAAGACAATGAAATCATGGAGAAATTTGTGAGAAAGTAGTGGGAGGTAGAGGATAAATTTATACCCAAAAAGAAAAATAGACACTGGGAAAAGAGAGAGACAGTTTTCACCAAAAGATACAGAGTATCAAAAACTAGAAGTGGAAGAGCATAGAGAACCTAGAGAAAGCCAAGGACAGTAAACAACAGAAAAGTGAGCATAATAATCAAACACGATTATACACTGGAAGAAAGAGAGTTTGAGAATGACATTGCAACAAAAGTTAATTATGAATTAAAATTTCAACAGTCACATCAGAAGGAAGGCAATTGTAAAAGACCAAATAATAAGACTAAATAAGAAAGAAGGATTGACGAGGAAGTCCACAAGATCAAAAAATCAAAATGTAACGAAAATATTTCCTGAAACTTGGTACAATAATCTCATAAAGAGAGAAGAGATGAAAGAAACTACTGAGTGAGCCAGATATTTCGAAGGCAATGGGAACGTAATTATGAGAGAAGGAGCAGAAGCTATGTGTAAACTGTAACCTAAAATTTACACGTCTTTGAATACAGGGCAAATGTCAGGGTTGTGGAATAAAGAAAATGTAGTCGCTTTTATTTAAGAAAAGGGACAAACGTTAAACTAAGGTCAATATCGTTGACATGTGAATAATGTAAAGTAATGGAATATGTGAAAAACAGTTTTGGAGCACCAGAAGAAAAGCAGTTTTATAAGTAACAACGCGTATCAACGCGTATTGGTCTAGAAGCTGTAGATGTTGTTTCACAAGTCAGTTGGAGTTTTATGGTAAGGTAACAGAAGTGACGAGAGAGAGAGAGAGAGAGAGAGAGAGAGAAACTGTGTCGACTGCATATTTTGTAACATCAAGAGAGCATTTACTACACTACTGCGCATAAAACTGGGCCAGAAATTAAAGGAGAAAGCAGAAATAACAGTGACAGCATTACACTGAGGCTAAAAGAAATGAATGGAAAAGAAGCCTAGCGATTTTTTTCAAGAAAAGACATTGGAATGGGAAAGTGTGACAAGTGGGGCTCCATAAGAATGTGTACTATCACCAGAACTGTTCCTGGTGTATGTGAACAACATACCAGAAGAGATAGTGTCCGATGTGTTCCTATATGCAGATGGTAGGTTAGTGAGCAGAATAAAACCAGTAGAAGGTAAGAGAAAAATGCTACAACTGGGCCTGAATACACTTCAAAACTGGTCAGACAAGTGATTAATGGAATAATATTTTAGCAAAGTTATGAAAAGGACAAGAGCACCGACATAGGAAGAACCCAAATGAGACAATAGATGGCAAGTAGTCTTATAAATGTTTACATTCCATGTATTCTGTCTCACTGGGAATCTAAGCATTCAGATCAGCAACAGGGACGTTAATAAATATTTTATATATGTGAAAAATTGTGAATAAACTGATGTGGTGAAGTAGAGGAAGTGAACACTATTCTTTCCTGGTAAGCAACGTTCTCCTCTTACACACTGAGTGACCGTGGCTCGATCCCAGGCAGGGTGGAAACATTAGGCATGTCCCCGTTCAGCTAGCAAGTAAGTAGGGACTTGGGTGTTAGGGTTTCAAGTAAGTAAGTACCTGGTGTGGGTCGCATTCTTTGGGACAAGACCCAAGGACCACAGTCATCAATGACGCACTGACTTTCTTGAGTTATCCAGGGTGGCTAACCCTCCGGGATTAAAACTCCGAACAAAATCTTATCTTATAGCACCGAAGAATCCTATACAGAAGGATACTACAGCAGTCAGCTGAAATGCTAAGATACGGAGACAGGAGCTGGAGTTCTACCTCTACTAGCACATCTCGTGAGTACACACCGGAAGCCAGCAATGAGAGATGGAAGTAATAGTGTGTCGTGTTGGATACTTCCGGGATGTGGGAGGAGATAAAGCAGTGTGTGATTGACCCCTATGTTTACTCCTGTATGGTGGGTGATGACAAGGGAACTGGGACAGTACTTGGTATACCTGGTGAGCGTCAAGACAGCGTGTCGGCGTCTCGCATCGTGACTCTGATCTCAGTGTTCTCAGACTCATGCAAGGAAGTACTGGAAGTGCTCAAGCGGGGAAGTACTCGAAGTACTCATGCGGGGAAGTACTCAATGTACTTATGCGGAGAAGTACTCGAAGTACTTATGCGGGGAAGTACTCGAAGTACTCATGCGGGGAAGTACTCGAAGTACTCATGCGAGGAAGTACTCGAAGTACTCATGCAGGGAAGTACTCGAAGTACTCATGCAGGGAAGTACTCGAAGTACTCATGCAGGGAAGTACTTAATGTACTTATGCGGAGAAGTACTCGAAGTACTCATGCGAGGAAGTACTCGAAGTACTCATGCGAGGAAGTACTCAAAGTACTCATGCAGGGAAGTACTCGAAGTACTCATGCAGGGAAGTACTCGAAGTACTCATGCAGGAAAGTACTCTTTGAACAATCTCGAAAATTAATAACGTTTTGTTCCTTTCCAGAGATTATGAGTGAAAGATCTAACTTTTAACACACTGGATAGTATAAATACATTAAATTATGTTATAAACATTTATATTAATTAAGTAGACAGTAATTTATGAAGTTGGTTTGACCAGGAAGGATCTCTGCTAGAATAACGATCAACTTTATAAAAAGAATCGTATTTCGGTGTGCTTAATGTACGCGTGACTTACTAATATTACATGAAAAATATATTTTTAAGCTAGCAAATGAATATTAAAAGTACTAATTGTATAAATATTGGTAAAATTAGTGACAATATGTTAGGATCTCACATGGCCAAGATGGAGAACGTTGAAACAGTCAGTGAAAGGCTAACGTATCGTATTTTCTGGTATATAAGGCCCTCTTTTTTTCCAGCAAAAAATCTTAGAAAATCATCCTGCGTCTTATATGCTCAAGGTCAGGGTCAAAGGTAGGCTTTGTTAACTAACATTGTTACACCTGCTTAGGCACATCTTACATGCTCGTGCGTCTTATATGCAGGAAAGTATGGTAATCATTTTATGAATAAAACACATGTGCATCACTTGCGTGTTGCGCACATCTCATTGATCGACTTGTCTCCCATTGCAGACACTGCAAGGCTCCAGGCGGACATCAACCAAATCTTTCAATGGACTGCAGAAAACAATATGAAGTTCAACGATGAGAAATTTCAATTGCTCCGATATGGTAAACATGAGGAAATTAAAACTTCATCAGAATACAAAACAATTCCGGCCACAAAATAGAGCGAAAAACCAACGTCAAAGACCTGGGAGTGATCATGTCGGAGGATCTCACCTTCAAGGACCATAACATTGTATCAATCGCATCTGCTAGAAAAATGACAGGATGGATAATGAGAACCTTCAAAACTAGGGATGCTAAGCCCATGATGACACTCTTCAGGTCGCTTGTTCTATCTAGGCTGGAATATTGCAGCACACTAACAGCACCTTTCAAGGCAGGTGAAATTGCTGACCTAGAAAATGTACAGAGAACCTTCATGGCGCGCATAACGGAGATAAAACACCTCAACTGCTGGGAGCGCTTGAAGTTCCTGAACCTGTACTCCCTGGAACGCAGGTGGGAGAGATACATGATTATATATACCTGGAAAATCCTAGAGGGACTAGTACCGAACTTGCACACGAAAATCACTCACAACGAAAGCAAAAGGCTCGGCAGACGATGCAACATCCCCCCAATGAAAAGCAGGGGTGTCATTAGCACGTTAAGAGACAATACAATAAGTGTCAGGGGCCCGAGACTGTTCAACTGCCTCCCAGCATACATAAGGGGGATTACCAATAGACCCCTGGCTGTTTTCAAGCAGGCACTGGACAGGCACCTAAAGTCGGTACCTGACCAGCCGGGCTGTGGCTCGTACGTTGGATTGCGTGCAGCCAGCAGTAACAGCCTGGTTGATCAGGCTCTGATCCACCAGGAGGCCTGGTCACAGACCGGGCCGCGGGGGCGTTGACCCCCGGAACTCTTTCCAGGTAAACTCCAGGTAACACGAAAATGTTTTGAATCTCATTAATCTTCAGTTCCGACACAGTTACACAGAACAAAGACAGCTTCATTATCTCTGAGATAACAGGTGGAGTCCTCGTCTAAGTTCGAGGGTCGACGTGCTATATCTAAAATCAGCTTTCATGTCCTTCAAGAATCTGAAAACAAACAGATTCTGGGTCGTGGCTTCCGGCCTTTATATCATGTTTTGATGCAGTAGTTGAAGCTTTCTCTGAAGGTTACAGCTGGTGATCAACTCCGACATGTATGCAAGTATTAGGACTAATATTAATCGAGAAGTTTCGCCCACCTGGGATTTTTATCATTCCATTGCAGAGAGCAGGAAACAGTTTATATAGTGGGTCGAGTCAGGGGCTGTGTGTAGAATTAAGGTTATGGCAATGTCATGTTTAGGTAGAATATGTTTAACTAGTATTTTCGAGATTGTGAAGCTGCCTACATTTTGAGTGGTGGCGTTTCACGGTAACGATGAGAGTAGATTCCAAACGTCGTCTGCGATTTAGGTCCGACTCCTTGAAGGTAAGATTTACTCCTGGGATCTTTAAGAAATGATCATGGGTGTTGGTGTGTATGGTGCAGATAATGCTAAAAATGTCCCTTTGGCAAGTTTATTTTGGTTCACTGATGCCTTGTTCCACGTATTGGTTACCACATCCCCACATAGAATAGGGCAGTTACCAGCATTTGCTTCACTGTGTTCCCCTTATTGGGTTCTTAATGGTGTTGGAAGTAATGTTGGCTACGTGGGTGTTGCTTTCATCGATAAAGTTGTAAACACTCTCCGATATCTGCCATACTGGGAGAACAATGTTTTGAGTCTGTCTTTGACGACTGGTTTGTGATATTTTCAATGCCTTCCTTCTTTAATCGTTGGTAAAATATACTGGTATACAAGCTCGGAAAAATAATGTTGCGTATGTAACTGCACTGTACGTGAAGTTTACAGTACCGACAAGATGAAGAATTAAACACATGTGCAACATCTGGGTATCTTTATTTGTAGAACTTCGACACACTTGTGAAACGTCTACAAATAAAGATGCCCAGATGTTGCACATGTGTCTAATTCTTTATAAGAACATAAGAAAAGAGGAACACTGCAGTAGGCCTGTTGGCCCATACTGGGCAGGTCCTTCACAAATCCAACCCGTTAACAGAATGTTTGACCAGCCCATTTTGAACGCTACCCAAATGCATTATTCTTCTAGTAAAACAGAGCTTAAGATTGTACAAGCTTCCAAATGAAGCCCTGTGATGACTCCTCACTCACTGCATTACAGTGTGATAAGTGGTACAGTGGGTCAACTTGGCTTGTGGGTTATTTGTAGACATTGTGTATAGGCTCTGTTTTCAAAGATTCCCATATGTTACGCGTCTCATTCTTCAGTTGTTGGTTTTGGTGATCGAAATGTCCCATAAGAAAGTAACTTAATACCGCACGTGTCTAACTTGCATATTTTCTATGTAGTATAGTGCCACTCCTGCCACCTGTCTTGGTTCTTTCTGTGTGGAATTCAAAGCCTTGAACATGGCCTTCAGCAGTCATGTACCGACTTATTGAATTATCGTTGTGTCAGTAGTTACAATAATGTTTTTCTTTGGTATCTTCCTCTTGATCTCTTTGTGTTTTCTTTATTTTCAAGGGTTTTATTACTGCCCAATGTTACGACTTTGATGTCGTAACTTAAATAAAATCTTCCTGTCTCTTAAAGGTTGCTCACACTGCTGTCTAGAGGTTATAAAATTTCTCTGAAAAACACAGCAAACCTTGGGCCAGCATGTACTCATATATTAAATAATACTGATTATTATTAGGAAGGACAAAAACTCACCTATATAAAAATATATCTATATTAATAATAACTTATATACAACTTATAACTACTACAAAAAACCTTCACACTCCACTTCACATTAACTCACTAGAACACTGCTACTAATGAGTTAAACAAATTAAATGAACATTTATGAAGAGGGAGGCTCCATGACACCCCCCCCCCCTCCTTTCTGCAGGCTACTTAACCTACAGTGGAAACGTTAAATACTCTCCAAAACACAAGCCCCTGCATACTAGGGCTTTACAAATAAACATGAGAGCACTTAAACACAAACACCTATGGTATACCAAAATTACCTACTCAAACTAACACCAACCCATGATTACTTTACCCAGCCGCGTTCCTACACGTACTGAACTAAACACACCTCTCATCTGCTCCTGTCCTGGCCACTGGCTGACAGGAATAAAACACGTTCACTTTCAGGGAATAATACACGTCCGCCTTCAGTATATATTACACGGAAAATGACATTATATATGGAGCGTTTTTTTATATATAAATATTTTAACACAGTACTCCGTAATACCCAGCATGCACGTACCTTTAATAGGCTCAGATTTTCTCACTGTTATTGTGTCTACATCTCAGCAGCGTCACCTAAGTGACCTCAGGCTGTGTCTAACCTCACATACCCAAATAGCCCGCACGTTTCGGTTGGACCAAAACGTAGTCGTAAGCCTCTCTCTCTTTTTTATTTTTCTCCCCAACTGCTGCTACACATTAGTTTAAATGGTTTTGAAAACCGACAAGTTGAAGAATTGAGACACTTATGCAACACATGGGAATCTTTATTGAAGAAACGTTTCGCCACACAGTGGCTTCATCAGTCCAATACAAAGTAGAAATGGGTAAGGAGAGTAGAAGTATGAGGTAATCAGTCCCTCAACCTGGATTCGATGTGTTCAGTCCATCACTCTTGTAGTAAGTGAGTCTTACTACAAGAGTGATGGACTGAACACATCGAATCCAGGTTGAGGGACTGATTACCTCATACTTCTACTCTCCTTACCCATTTCTACTTTGTATTGGACTGATGAAGCCACTGTGTGGCGAAACGTTTCTTCAATAAAGATTCCCATGTGTTGCATAAGTGTCTCAATTCTTCAACATTAGTTTAAACTCTCAGCCAGGTCACTCGTCGCCCACTCCACTGACCGAGCCAGGTCACTGGTCGCCCACTCCACTGACCGAACCAGGTCACTGGTCGCCCACTCCACTGACCGAGCCAGGTCACTGGTCGCCCACTCCACTGACCGAGCCAGGTCACTGGTCGCCCACTCCACTGACCGAGCCAGGTCACTGGTCGCCCACTCCACTGACCGAGCCAGGTCACTGGTCGCCCACTCCACTGACCGAGTCAGGTCACTGGTCGCCCACTCCACTGAACTAGCCAGATCACTGGTCGCCCACTCCACTGACCCAACCAGATCACTGGCCGCCCACTCCACTGAACTAGCCAGATCACTGGTCGCCCACTCCACTGACCCAGCCAGATCACTGGTCGCCCACTCCACTAAACCAGCCAGATCACTGGTGGCCCACTCTACTGAACCAGCCAGATCACTGGTCGCCCACTCCACTGAACCAGCCAGATCACTGGTCCCCCACTCCACTGAACCAGCCAGATCACTGGCCACCCACTCCACTGAACTAGCTAGATCACTGGTCGCCCACTCCACTGAACCAGCCAGATCAATGGTCGCCCACTCAACTAAACCAGCCAGATCACTGGTCGCCCACTCTACTGAACCAGCCAGATCACTGGTCGCCCACTCCACTGAACCAGCCAGATCAATGGTCGCCCACTCAACTAAACCAGCCAGATCACTGGTCGCCCACTCTACTGAACCAGCCAGATCACTGGTCGCGCACTCCACCGAACCAGCCAGATCACTGGTCGCCCACTCCACTGAACCAGCCAGATCACTGGCCGCCCACTCCACTGAACCAGCCAGATTACTGGTCGCCCACTCCACTGAACTAGCCAGATCACTGGTCGCCCACTCCACTGAACCAGCCAGATCACTGGTCGCCCACTCCACTGAACTAGCCAGATCAATAGTCGCCCACTCCACTGAACCAGCCAGATCACTGGTCGCCCACTCCACTGAACCAACCAGATCACTGGCCGCCCACTCCACTGAACTAGCCAGATCACTGGTCGCCCACTCCACTGACCCAGCCAGATCACTGGTCGCCCACTCCACTGAACCAGCCAGATCACTGGTCGCCCACTCCACTGAATCAGCCAGATCACTGGTCGCCCACTCCACTAAACCAGCCAGATCACTGGTCGCCCACTCCACTGAACCAGCCAGATCAATGGTCGCCCACTCCACTGAACCAGCCAGATCAATGGTCGCCCACTCCACTGAACCAGCCAGACCACTGGTCGCCCACTCCACTGAACCAGCCAGATCAATGGTCGCCCACTCCACCGAACCAGCCAGATCACTGGTCGCCCACTCCACTGAACTAGCCAGATCACTGGTCGCCCACTCCACTGAACCAGCCAGATCAATGGTCGCCCACTCCACTGAACCAGCCAGATCACTGGTCGCCCACTCCACTGAACCAGCCAGATCACTGGTCGCCCACTCCACTGAACCAGCCAGATCACTGGTCGCCCACTCAACTGAACCAGCCAGATCAATGGTCGCCCACTCTACTGAACCAGCCAGATCAATGGTCGCCCACTCCACTGAACCAGCCAGATCAATGGTCGCCCACTCAACTGAACCAGCCAGATCAACGGTCGCCCACTCCACTGAACCAGCCAGATCAATGGTCGCCCACTCCACTGAACCAGCCAGATCAATGGTCGCCCACTCCACTGAACTAGCCAGATCACTGGTCGCCCACTCCACTGAACCAGCCAGATCAATAGTCGCCCACTCCACTGAACCAGCCAGATCACTGGTCGCCCACTCCACTGAACCAACCAGATCACTGGCCGCCCACTCCACTGAACTAGCCAGATCACTGGTCGCCCACTCCACTGACCCAGCCAGATCACTGGTCGCCCACTCCACTGAACCAGCCAGATCACTGGTCGCCCACTCCACTGAACCAGCCAGATCACTGGTCGCCCACTCCACTGAACCAGCCAGATCACTGGTCGCCCACTCCACTGAACCAGCCAGATCAATGGTCGCCCACTCCACTGAACCAGCCAGATCAATGGTCGCCCACTCCACTGAACCAGCCAGACCACTGGTCGCCCACTCCACTGAACCAGCCAGATCAATGGTCGCCCACTCCACCGAACCAGCCAGATCACTGGTCGCCCACTCCACTGAACTAGCCAGATCATTGGTCGCCCACTCCACTGAACCAGCCAGATCAATGGTCGCCCACTCCACTGAACCAGCCAGATCACTGGTCGCCCACTCCACTGAACCAGCCAGATCACTGGTCGCCCACTCCACTGAACCAGCCAGATCACTGGTCGCCCACTCCACTGAACCAGCCAGATCAATGGTCGCCCACTCTACTGAACCAGCCAGATCAATGGTCGCCCACTCCACTGAACCAGCCAGATCAATGGTCGCCCACTCAACTGAACCAGCCAGATCAATGGTCGCCCACTCCACTGAACCAGCCAGATCAATGGTCGCCCACTCCACTGAACCAGCCAGATCAATGGTCGCCCACTCCACTGAACCAGCCAGATCAATGGTCGTCCACTCCACTGAACCAGCCAGATCAATGGTCGCCCACTCCACTGAACCAGCCAGATCAATGGTCGCCCACTCCACTGAACCAGCCAGATCAATGGTCGCCCACTCAACTGAACCAGCCAGATCAATGGTCGCCCACTCCACTGAACCAGCCAGATCAATGGTCGCCCACTCCACTGAACCAGCCAGATCAATGGTCGCCCACTCCACTGAACCAGCCAGATCAATGGTCGCCCACTCTACTGAACCAGCCAGATCAATGGTCGCCCACTCCACTGAACCAGCCAGATCAATGGTCGCCCACTCCACTGAACCAGCCAGATCAATGGTCGCCCACTCCACTGAACCAGCCAGATCAATGGTTGTCCACTCCACTGAACCAGCCAGATCAATGGTCGCCCACTCCACTGAACCAGCCAGATCAATGGTCGCCCACTCCAATGAACCAGCCAGATCAATGGTCGCCCACTCCAATGAACCAGCCGAAGCTTTTGCTACTAATGTTAGAAGGTTTGTACCATCCTATGATTCCCCGTAACCCTGAACGAGAGCGATATCCCAGTTGTCAGTATTCTTCACCTTGTATTCATGACAGTATTTACTAAGCCGACAATTAACCTTACTAACAGAAAGGAACAAAAAGGCACAATACCGTGACTGGAACAATACACAAATAACCTATGTCCTCGATAACGCTGAATAGCCATTTATTATTGGCCTTCATTCTTAGTAAAATGCTGCTGATCACAGGTGTGTTGAACCCTTTCTTCTATAATATCAGCGGTATTTCTGAACCTTTTCTGCAACTCATCATTCATCTTCCACCATTATCTGTACTGGACGGCAGAAGCCACTGGCTGGTGAAATGTAACCAGAATCAAGATGCGCAGACGTTGCACAAGTCTCTTATTTATCAAGTTGTCGGTTTTCAAAACTATTTATACAAATTTCCTTACATCGTTACCTTCGCCACGATTATTTCATTCACATTCTCAGTCAGGATCAAACTCATTCTGTCTACAAAATGCTCCATTTTAGCACCAGGGAGACACACATCCTATTGTTAAGTAAAGGGATATAAGTGCAACTAATGTGACATTTTATTGTGGCAACGTTTCGCTCTCCAGGAACGTTGCCACAATAAAATGTCACATTAGTTGCACATGTGTCCTTTTACTTAACATATCGTCGGTTATTCTACCAACATTAATACATATCCTATTGTTCCTGTTCCTCTCACACAATGAATAATCCTGTATCTTAATTGAAAGTCTCGAACAATAGGAGTTAGCTTGCCTTGATTTTACCCCTGTTCTGGCATTCCTTACCGTCGTGTTTATATGTTGCTACATTGGATGCCCATCGTTTATTTTATTGTGATTAAAATGATTTTGAATACCGACAAGTTGAAAAATAAAACACTGGTGCAAGAGATGGGAATGTTTATTGAGGAAACGCTTCGCTAGCTAGTGGCTTCTACAGTCCAATACAGAGAATAACAATGGAAGATGTGGAATTTGAGGTATTAATTCCCTCAGCCTAGAGTCGATGTGTTCAGTTAATCAGTACCGAGAAATGTACTTTTCTCAATTAATAGTTCCAACTGTTGCACAAGTGTCTTATTTTCTATTCTTCTTTTTATTTTGAGCTCTGATCCTTGTCTCGCCATCACCGAATAAATCCATCGACGAAGAAAAACAAAGGTGCAGAGGTAGCTTTAATTATGACAACGTTTCGCTCACTGTAGATCTTCTTCAAGCCAATCACTAAATAAGGTTCTCTCATAATAAAAACTTGTTTCGTACATTTTTTTTATTATATTCAGCGGTACGCCTTTGTATCTAAGTCCGTCAATGCTTCCGTCCATTGTTTTGATGGCAGCGGTGAAGGTTGCATTAGTGCTAATGTTTACCTTGAATGTTTCGCTTGGCAAGGGACGACGGAAAGCCACACCCTTCTCCCATAACAACAGTTGTCCTCAGAAAACCTTGGTGGCCATGATGAACGTGATAGCCACTGCTGGAACGACGACAGGAGTACCTGGTAGTAGTGATACATCCTGTGTGACACTGCTGGAACGACGACAGGAGTACCTGGTAGTAGTGATACATCCTGTGTGACACTGCTGGAACGACGACAGGAGTACCTGGTAGTAGTGATACATCCTGTGTGACACTGCTGGAACGACGACAGGAGTACCTGGTAGTAGTGATACATCCTGTGTGACACTGCTGGAACGACGACAGGAGTACCTGGTAGTAGTGATACATCCTGTGTGACACTGAATTCCACGTATATTCAGAAGCGTCAGTAGCATCATTGTTTATTTTAAAGGGTGAAGTAAGTAGATAGTTTCCAGTGGTGATGACGTCTGTGCAAGTGGTGATGAAAATGTTGGCAGGATGCCCACTACCTGTTGAGAAATTATCATAAATTGGTTACAAAACTAAAAGATGTTTTGATCATTAGTGGATGTTTATCAACTCTTGAACTGTTAGTTTGTATTGTGACTTTTATCCTTCAAATATATTAATAATGTTTAATATTTTAGTTGACAGTAACTTCACAAACTGCTTCCACTGACAGAAATTAAATGTTACATTGCATTGAAAAATGACTTGAACCAAAATGCTTATAATGATATATAATGAGGAAGTGTCGTGTTACAATTAAACATAATGTATAGTTAATATACTGATACATTATTCTTTAAATCACCCGAACAAGGAGCTTTGTCGTCATAATACTAAAATTATATTCAACGAATAAAGAATTTACATCTTCCCTCCGGCAAGTGCGTGATTGGAACGATTTAAAATCCTAAATATGTATTGGGTGGCGCGGAGGAGAGTGAGCTGCATTATAATACTTTGTACGTAAAGGGTACCTGAAGGATTAGTTTCAGATACGCACACTGATATAATATTATACTGGAGTGAGAGATATAGGACAAAATAAACCCGGTGAAAAGCAGGGGCGCTGTGGGCACAATAAAAGAACATTGTATCAACATTTGTGAGTCCAGACTGTTTGAAATTTTACCAGAAGAAATAAGAAACACTGTCGGAACAAGTCTTCAAGAGAAAAAAATTGCAACGTACAGGATAAACTAGGCTATGATTGATATGTGGGCCAACGGGCCTCCTGCATTAACAACCTGGTCGACCAGGCAAAGACCAGAGAAGCTTGATCTAGGGCCGGGCTGCGAGAGTAGGGGAACTCTCGAAACCCGCCAAAGGTATATTAGAAGTACAAAAACACTAATGATAACAGCTGTGCATTATAGCGTAAATCAACGTTCACAGTCTTTATCACAAAATTTCTTTTCTATATTTCAGCCCAGTGTATATGAGATCTAATATGTATTAAGATTATAATATCTACATTATACTATCTTCATTATAATATCTGCATTATACTATCTTCATTATATCTACATTATAGTATCTACATTATAATATCTACATTATGCTATCTTCATTATACTATATTATACTATCTTCATTATAATGTATGCATAAGAACATAAAAAAGGAACACTGCAGTAGGCCTACCGGCCCATACTGGCAGGTCCTTGTCTAACCCAAACCCACTAAAAAAATATTCTCCCAACCCTTAATCAATGTTACCCAAGGAATAAACTTTGATAACACTATTAACTCAGCTACAAGTCCCACTCAGATTCAACCTCTTTCACTCATGTATTTATCTACCCTATATTTGAAGTTACCCGAACTTTAAGCTTCAATGACCATGTTAGGTAGACTGTTCCACTCACCCACTACAGGTCGGCCATCACTAATCCGGCATCATTGGGCCCTGTAGTGTGCCGGATTAGTGATGGCCAACCTGTACTCTATTTCCAAGCCAGTACTTTCCTATATCTTTTCTAAATCTAAATTTACCCAATTTGAATCCATTGTTTCGAATTCTTTCTTAAAGGGATATCCTCAGAATCTTATACATCCCTTATTTATGCCCATCTTCCATGATAATAAACTTTGATCATGTTTCCCCCTCGTTCTACGTCTTACACCAGAATGCAAGTTAAAAGACTTCAAAATCTCTTTTCGTATGGAAGATTCCTTATACAATATTCATCATATTATCTACATTATAATATCTTCAGTATAAGATCCACATTATCTCCTCATTATAATATCTTCATTATGTACCAGAACTTTTTATATATGTTCACACTAACTTATTTTTATGAGTTTAAATTTATACGACAACTTTTTTCTAAACATTATTTGAAAACTTTGAAATGTGGTTTAATATTCGTATTTTTGACTTTGTTCTTGATCAAGTTGTCCCATACAACACCAGTGACAGAGTACACATACAACACCAGTGAGAGTACTCATACAACACCAGTGACAGAGTACACATACAACACCAGTGAGAGTACTCATACAACACCAGTGACAGAGTACACATACAACACCAGTGACAGAGTACACATACAACACCAGTGACAGAGTACACATACAACACCAGTGACAGAGTACTCATACAACACCAGTGACAGAGTACTCATACAACACCAGTGACAGAGTACACATACAACACCAGTGACAGAGTACTCATACAACACCAGTGACAGAGTACACATACAACACCAGTGAGAGTACTCATACAACACCAGTGACAGAGTACACATACAACACCAGTGACAGAGTACACATACAACACCAGTGACAGAGTACACATACAACACCAGTGACAGAGTACACATACAACACCAGTGACAGAGTACACATACAACACCAGTGAGAGTACTCATACAACACCAGTGACAGAGTACACATACAACACCAGTGACAGAGTACACATACAACACCAGTGACAGAGTACACATACAACACCAGTGAGAGTACTCATACAACACCAGTGACAGAGTACACATACAACACCAGTGACAGAGTACACATACAACACCAGTGACACAGTACACATACAACACCAGTGACAGAGTACACATACAACACCAGTGACACAGTACACATACAACACCAGTGACAGAGTACACATACAACACCAGTGACACAGTACACATACAACACCAGTGACAGAGTACACATACAACACCAGTGACAGAGTACACATACAACACCAGTGACAGAGTACACATACAAAACCAGTGACAGAGTACACATACAACACCAGTGACAGAGTACACATACAACACCAGTGACAGAGTACACATACAACACCAGTGACAGAGTACACATACAACACCAGTGACAGAGTACACATACAACACCAGTGACAGAGTACACATACAACACCAGTGACAGAGTACACATACAACACCAGTGACAAAGTACTCATACAACACCAGTGACAGAGTACACATACAACACCAGTGACAGAGTACTCATACAACACCAGGGACAGAGTACACATACAACACCAGTGACACAGTACTCATACAACACCAGTGACAGAGTACACATACAACACCAGTGACAGAGTACTCATACAACACCAGTGACAGAGTACACATAAAACACCAGTGACAGAGTACTCATACAACACCAGTGACAGAGTACTCATACAACACCAGTGACAGAGTACACATACAACACCAGTGACAGAGTACTCATACAACACCAGTGACAGAGTACACATACAACACCAGTGACAGAGTACTCATACAACACCAGTGACAGAGTACACATACAACACCAGTGACAGAGTACTCATACAACACCAGGGACAGAGTACACATACAACACCAGTGACAGAGTACACATACAACACCAGTGACACAGTACACATACAACACCAGTGACACAGTACACATACAACACCAGTGACACAGTACACATACAACACCAGTGACAGAGTACACATACAACACCAGTGACAGAGTACACATACAACACCAGTGACAGAGTACACATACAACACCAGTGACAGAGTACACATACAACACCAGTGACAGAGTACACATACAACACCAGTGACAGAGTACACATACAACACCAGTGACAGAGTACACATACAACACCAGTGACAGAGTACACATACAACACCAGTGACAGAGTACTCATACAACACCAGTGACAGAGTACACATACAACACCAGTGACAGAGTACTCATACAAAACCAGTGACAGAGTACTACATACAACACCAGTGACAGAGTACACATACAACACCAGTGACAGAGTACACATACAACACCAGTGACAGAGTACTCATACAACACCAGTGACAGAGTACACATACAACACCAGTGACAGAGTACTCATACAACACCAGTGACAGAGTACACATAAAACACCAGTGACAGTACTCATACAACACCAGTGACAGAGTACTCATACAATACCAGTGACAGAGTACACATACAACACCAGTGACAAAGTACTCATACAACACCAGTGACAGAGTACACATAAAACACCAGTGACAGAGTACACATACAACACCAGTGACACAGTACATATACAACACCAGTGACACAGTACACATACAACACCAGTGACACAGTACACATACAACACCAGTGACACAGTACACATACAACACCAGTGACAGAGTACACATACAACACCAGTGACAGAGTACACATACAACACCAGTGACAGAGTACTCATACAACACCAGTGACAGAGTACTCATACAACACCAGTGACAGAGTACACATACAACACCAGTGACAAAGTACTCATACAACACCAGTGACAGAGTACACAAAAAAAACCAGTGACAGAGTACTCATACAACACCAGTGACAGAGTACTCATACAACACCAGTGACAGAGTACACATACAACACCAGTGACAGAGTACTCATACAACACCAGTGACAGAGTACTCATACAACACCAGTGACAGAGTACACATACAACACCAGTGACAGAGTACTCATACAACACCAGTGACAGAGTACACATAAAACACCAGTGACAGAGTACTCATACAACACCAGTGACAGAGTACTCATACAACACCAGTGACAGAGTACACATACAACACCAGTGACAGAGTACACATACAACACCAGTGACAGAGTACACATACAACACCAGTGACACAGTACATACAACACCAGTGACAGAGTACACATACAACACCAGTGACAGAGTACACATACAACACCAGTGACAGAGTACACATACAACACCAGTGACAGAGTACTCATACAACACCAGTGACAGAGTACACATACAACACCAGTGACAGAGTACTCATACAACACCAGTGACAGAGTACTCATACAACACCAGTGACAGAGTACACATACAACACCAGTGACAGAGTACTCATACAACACCAGTGACAGAGTACACATACAACACCAGTGACAGAGTACAGTGACATACAACACCAGTGACAGAGTACTCATACAACACCAGTGACAGAGTACACATACAACACCAGTGACAGAGTACATACAACACCAGTGACAGAGTACACATACAACACCAGTGACAGAGTACACATACAACACCAGTGACAGAGTACTCATACAACACCAGTGACAGAGTACACATACAACACCAGTGACAGAGTACTCATACAACACCAGTGACAGAGTACACATACAACACCAGTGACAGAGTACACATACAACACCAGTGACACAGTACACATACAACACCAGTGACACAGTACACATACAACACCAGTGACACAGTACACATACAACACCAGTGACAGAGTACACATACAACTCCAGTGACAGAGTACACATACAACACCAGTGACAGAGTACACATACAACACCAGTGACAGAGTACACATACAACACCAGTGACAGAGTACACATACAACACCAGTGACAGAGTACACATACAACACCAGTGACAGAGTACACATACAACACCAGTGACAGAGTACTCATACAACACCAGTGACAGAGTACACATACAACACCAGTGACACAGTACACATACAACACCAGTGACAGAGTACTCATACAACACCAGTGACAGAGTACACATACAACACCAGTGACAGAGTACACATACAACACCAGTGACAGAGTACTCATACAAAACCAGTGACAGAGTACACATACAACACCAGTGACAGAGTACTCATACAACACCAGTGACAGAGTACACATAAAACACCAGTGACAGTACTCATACAACACCAGTGACAGAGTACTCATACAATACCAGTGACAGAGTACACATACAACACCAGTGACAAAGTACTCATACAACACCAGTGACAGAGTACACATAAAACACCAGTGACAGAGTACACATACAACACCAGTGACACAGTACATATACAACACAAGTGACACAGTACACATACAACACCAGTGACACAGTACACATACAACACCAGTGACACAGTACACATACAACACCAGTGACAGAGTACACATACAACACCAGTGACAGAGTACACATACAACACCAGTGACAGAGTACTCATACAACACCAGTGACAGAGTACTCATACAACACCAGTGACAGAGTACACATACAACACCAGTGACAAAGTACTCATACAACACCAGTGACAGAGTACACAAAAAAAACCAGTGACAGAGTACTCATACAACACCAGTGACAGAGTACACATACAACACCAGTGACAGAGTACTCATACAACACCAGTGACAGAGTACACATACAACACCAGTGACAGAGTACTCATACAACACCAGTGACAGAGTACACATACAACACCAGTGACAGAGTACTCATAAAACACCAGGGACAGAGTACTCATAAAACACCAGTGACAGAGTACACATACAACACCAGTGACAAAGTACACATACAACACCAGTGACAGAGTACACATACAACACCAGTGACACAGTACATATACAACACCAGTGACACAGTACACATACAACACCAGTGGCACAGTACACATGCAACACCAGTGACACAGTACACATACAACACCAGTGACACAGTACACATACAACACCAGTGACACAGTACACATACAACACCAGTGACACAGTACACATACAACACCAGTGACACAGTACACATACAACACCAGTGACACAGTACACATACAACACCAGTGACACAGTACACATACAACACCAGTGACACAGTACACATACAACACCAGTGACACAGTACACATACAACACCAGTGACACAGTACATATACAACACCAGTGACACAGTACACATACAACACCAGTGACACAGTACATATACAACACCAGTGACAGAGTACACATACAACACCAGTGACACAGTACATATACAACACCAGTGACACAGTACACATACAACACCAGTGACACAGTACACATACAACACCAGTGACACAGTACACATACAACACCAGTGACACAGTACACATACAACACCAGTGACACAGTACACATACAACACCAGTGACACAGTACACATACAACACCAGTGACACAGTACACATACAACACCAGTGACACAGTACATATACAACACCAGTGACACAGTACACATACAACACCAGTGACACAGTACATATACAACACCAGTGACAGAGTACACATACAACACCAGTGACACAGTACATATACAACACCAGTGACAGAGTACACATACAACACCAGTGACACAGTACACATACAACACCAGTGACACAGTACACATACAACACCAGTGACACAGTACACATACAACACCAGTGACACAGTACACATACAACACCAGTGACACAGTACACATACAACACCAGTGACACAGTACACATACAACACCAGTGACACAGTACACATACAACACCAGTGACACAGTACACATACAACACCAGTGACACAGTACACATACAACACCAGTGACACAATACACATGCACTCATATGCACATACACAAACACATATTTTAACTTTTACCCTTAATGACTTTAGTCGATAGGTTTGAAACCCAAGTTATCGACTGACACCAGAGAACCGATTACTTAGTCCACTGTAGCCTAATGAGTAAAATTTTGGAATTGTACTGCCATTATTACTTTTTTTTTATCTAGGTAGGATTGTAATTTCTAAACTTATTATTATCTAGTTTTTGTTAAACTCTTTTTGAAATTCAAGAATATTTATCATAATTTCTATATTTGTTAAATCAGATCAAGTAGAAGGTTCTTGCTAGTTTGTAAGGTCATCGAAACATTTAAACGCCCCCCCCCAAAAAAAAATGGGATGTGATGAACCAGCAGGACTAGATCTGCTATTCATCTTAAACGAATTGGGTATAGACAAACTTAAGTATGAGCTTCTCCTTGTAAGCAGCAAGAACACAGTGCTAAGGCTCGAACAGCTGGCAGAAGTGGGGCTGAAATAATGAATGGAAACAAGAAAACTAAGAAGTTAGGCAACAGGGCCACGGTTCGAGTCCCCGTCCATTAGAATTAGTTCAAGAGTGGATAACTAGAGGAGGTTTGGTCGCTGTGCGGTGTGAGCAAGGTGTCCCCATGTCTCAACAGCCCAGCCCCTTCCACCTTAATGCAAGCAAAAGGAATACAACGACGGATGGTCACACAATTATAGAGCGTCAAACATGTGTTTGTGCATGTGCATGTGAGTGTATGTGTAGGCATATATGTGTGTACTCTTGTATATGTGTACATGTGTGTATGTATATGTATGCATTACATATGCACACTGTTGTATATGTGTGACTGTGAATATGTAAAGTGTGTATATGTGTATGAATGTATTATGTGTATATATGTATGTACACTTTTGTTTTCTGCATACATGTGCATATAAATATGTATACTAATGTGTATGCATAAATATTCTTGTGCATATGCATGTGTACATATGTCTTTATGTACATAAGTAGTCTACTGAATGTGTATACATATGCATATTATATATGTGCGTATGTGAATGAGTGCATACGTATGCGTGTGGGTATGTATACTTGCTTATATGCCTGTGTATGCTTTCGTATGAGCATATATCTGCCAAAGGCTCTTGTCGACAGATATTTGACCCTCTATTTATGTGTGTGTGTGTGTGTGTGTGTGTGTGTGTGTGTGTGTGTGTGTGTGTGTGTGTTAACCTATGTACATGTTTCTTATTGTAATAATGTTGGTAGAATTACCCACAATATTATGTTAGGTAAAAGGACACAAGTGCAACTAGTGCGACATTTAATTGTGGCAACGTTTCGCTCTCCTGGATCTTTTATACCAGTCAAGAATACTTCAATCCTTGAAATAGAGATGAATTTAAACTGACACACACCATTAAATGTTGGTTAATTGGGTTTAAAGCCATTCGACTGCTCAAAGTAACATCAAGGCTGCATGTTACTTGTTCACCACCAATCCAGAACATTTTAATCCCTAAAACTGCAATTAAACTCATAACAATATAAGTACACACTAAACGATGCACACTGATACACACTTCAGAATTTATTTAAACTGTTAGTCATGGTGTATTAGTATTGAGAGTATTCACACCCAAACAAGGGTCAAGATACTTAAACAAGCGGCTCGGAGCCATTTGCAGGTAATTCTTGAGTTGTGATTGGTCCGACGAAACATTCTGGGTTTGTGACTGGGCCCAAAGTTGCCTGGCTGGGGAGTCTCAGTAGATCAGGAACGCCTCGGAAAATCATGTCTGTGAGTTAGTTCTTGAGTTTACTTGCCCAGTGTTAGTCGCTTATGTCAGCTTGTTAAGAGAAACTTTAGTAAGTGCCAAAGTTTTTGCAAAGTGGACACGTTGAAAAATATACGTTAAAAAGGCATTCATTACAAAATACCTGTAACGGAATATACGTTATAGAAATACGTTATAAAACATACGTTATATATATATATACACGTTATAATACATACGTTATAAAATTTGCTACAAAAACATTCTTTCAAGCCATACGTCAGAAGACGTGCGCTCAAAACATGTGGTAGATAACCTACGTTAAAAAACATACACTGTGAAATATGAATATAAATTGACGTTTGGAAGGCTTGGTAAAACCCTGAGTCAGAATGAATGTTGGGTTAGTATTGAGTTTAGTTTCTCGCTGGAGTTACCTGATAGTTTTAAATTTACAGAGTATATAATATTTAGCGATTTTTGTAATATAATTGCTACATTTAAAAAAAAAATGCGTTGGGTTAGGTTAAGTTACGCAAAGTTAGGTTAGATATAATTAGGTTTTGATTAAGTTAAAGTTAGGCTAGGTTAAAGTTAGTTTTGGATAAGGCAAGGTTAGGGTAAGTTAGGTTGGGTTTCAACCCAACTATAACCTAGCGCAGCTTAATCCAACTTAATTGAGCCCAGCCATCCCAACCTAAATGAACCCAACTAAACCTATCCCAACCTAAATTAACCTAACCTAGAACATTAAAATGGTATAAATAATAACCTAACCTAACCTCACCGTAACCTTACTTAATAAACATTCTACTTCTTACTTAATAAACATATATTCTACAGTGGTAATCACATTTCTGGTGCAGACAATATTCCTTGGTGTTGAAAGCACTCCCCTCTCAGTCGCCTAAGTTTACACGCGAGTCTTACACTCGGGGACGCGTTGCGCCTTAACTCACCATAATCATTGGAACACTAAGTCTTAATACTGGACGCCGATTGGGCCAGTGCACTCTTAACCATATACAATCTTACAAACCACGGAACGGGTTGGGATTGAATCCGTGGCGAGTGAGTCGTAAAACTCCAGGCTAATGCGTAAACCACTGAGCCGACTGGCTTCAATAAGATTCATCCAGCTAAGTATACATCGTAGGAAGGTTAGCATGGTCCCCAGAGAAGAATTCTTCACCAGCGAGGCTGTTGCGAACTCTAGCTCAAGTCCCCTCAAAGCTGCAATCATAACTCACGAAATCGTAATAAAATGTTCCATGGTTTGTTTGCAATCGTGTTATTACGATTTCGTTAGTTATATACAACCTTGCAAAATTGTTTATGTGGGAAATATCAGTCAGAATAAATATTTGCGTAAGAATCTTTTTTTATTAGAGGGTTTTGGATCCCTTTCTTAAATTTTAAGAACCACGTAAATAGTTGGGCTCCACCGAGGAGCTAAACTCAATATTGACTGAAAGTTCTTGCGCATCGCTGCAGATGCTGCTTGAGACGTCTCTGCTGACATCGTTGCTAACACCGCTGTTGACTTCGCTGCCTGGGAGTGAAGTTAAGGAAGTGCTGGTCTGAGTTAATCTTTAGGATGTCCAATATTTGGTAGATTATGCCACGACCATAGTTTTATTTCGTGGAAATGATAACAAATGTACCCTAAACTATGGAAAGCCAACCTAAAATTGCCTAACCTAACTTAATCTTATTCTGCCAGCAGTAGATATAGGAATTGCACATTTATATTTACTTGTGATGTGTATTTGTTTATGCTACTGTGAGGGGCCACGTACTTTACACGAATCAATGCTAATCATTGACTAACTTTCACTTACTCCTCATGCCAAAATAAACGTGTTTTGCTAATATCCCCCAAAGCAAAAATCTGCGCAGGGAATAACAATTGTTGCCAGGGCATTGATACCATGCTGGTATTTTTTATAGTATGCGAGTTCTGGCAGGGACCTATATTCAGTATTGACCCAAATCTCCCTTAAATAAGACTATAAAGTTGAAAGTTTACAGCAGACTGGTTATCACAAAGACTCAAATGACTTCAAGTGTTTACGTAAATTGTCAAATTTGCACCTATACAATCTAAACTTATAGGAAATCTTTCTTAATAAATTTATCTGATGTAAAGGTTTGAAGTCTTCCACAAGACGGATTCTTCAATAAATGAACAGAAGTTGATATTATAATTTATTTTTTAAAATTGGCAACTTGGGATATTATCCAGGCGAACAACAATACTGCAGTCAAGAAAAACACTCAAATGCTAAAAGTTTGAAGCTGACCAGAAAAAAACATTCTGCAGTTATTGCATGAATTCCAACAATTTCAAAATTTCAGTATATTGGCAAATTTACACCTAGAAAAAAATGAACTTATTGGTTACTATCCTGTCTGTTAGATGCATCAGCCATCAACCTCGTGTATTTAAGAATAACATAATTTAACAGGAAAATGTTCCTCATTATTTTGCAAATAAAATTAGCTGTCTTTATATCTGTGCTATAAAACAGTTTTACTTAAGAAGCTCCAGCCACCAACCAACCACACCACTTTACTATCAAAAACCAATAGCTTCTAGCGTTTTTATAAGATTCTAGCCCTTTATTAGTTATTTCTCGGAATCAGTAACAACAATGAATTTGAAGTGATTGAACACACACTCAACGACACTCACTGCAGATCACGGAGCCTGCAGGCGTTTTCCTGCAGGTGAATTTTAAAGTGTAGTAGTCTGTTTGGTAGTTACACCGTAGTACTTCTAATAGATGCTGATGTGCTGGGGGATTGCACAATAATGGTGCCATTATCTCCTTCACTGACCTTCAAGTTCCACTGACTTGCACTTAACGCCTGACCATTGGCCAGCCAAACTTGATCCTGGTGGTCTCCCGTAAACTCTTGAATTACACTTTTGTCTCTCTGTACATCTATACAAGATGGAGTTGAGAGATCACAGATAAAGTGTCACGTTTCAGTTATTCTACTTGTCAGTCTTGTTTTTATTGGATACTGTTCTATGGTAAGATCTTTGTGATGCCAGCCAAAAATCTGTTAGACCTACGCACAACACAAGCCCATTCGTTCAAATATACGTCAACTTCAGGACGGTCTATCTAAAATTTAGGCGTTTTCAGTAAATACACGTACATGTGTACAACTTTGCATCCTGATGCTGCAAAATATGACACTGGAAATGAAATACACAATTGCCAATTTTTTTCTGCCTAGATAAATTTGCCTAAGAGAGCAGTCATGTTTTAGTGAATACTCGGGTCTGCTACTCTCAGCGATTTTCTTGCATTTTGCAGCTCTATTCTATGTGGTTTTCTCAGTTATGTTAAGCCTTTGTTTTCTTTTTCTAAAACTTACACTGCAAATATTGTGGTAAACTCACTGCATTTACAACTAGCATATCATGAACAGAAAGTTCTCTGACTTACATAATAACAGTCCCTTCTACTCTAAGCTTAACACACACCTTTAGTATTGTGTTCTGAGAATTCATTGTAATTAATTAGAATAGATTTATGTTCTGACTTTTTGTTTCTCTACGCATTTGGGCAACAACAAACCTTACAGTCGACCTTATACACGACAGTGGATTGATTCCTATGATCTCAGTGTCTGCAGAGATGCTGCTCCTGTTCACCAGAAACTAATCGTTTATTGTCGTACTAGAACGATGTGGTGTTAAACAGTGAAGAACATAATTTGATCAGTAAATTTCAACAGCATTTTGTTACAAAAAACGCGATATCTAATAATAATAGAGATCTCCAATGAATACTAGAAAGGACTGCCCTTCTAGCATCCAGCCTGTTACTGGGCTTTTGTAACAAGTAGTCAGTATCCTGGTCCAATTATCCATTAGAATTTAGTAAGATTCAATAGTGCTTCAGGATTACAACTGGTAGGCTACTAACTAAAGAAATTAAAATTTAATACGTTTATTAATAACAATAAAGTTGTTTAGGCGTATAATATCAAAGTAAATTAAAGTAATCAATGGTCTGGAAAATTACATTTATCTGAATGTATCATTATGTACATAACAGTAAATGAATAAAGATAATTATTATTTATCAGTTAGACAAGTAGGAATCTGGGACACCTAGGTCGCACAAAATGTCCCCCTTCGATACCTACCACTGTCATATCCACAAGTTGCTCTGGACCTATTAATTACAAATGAAATATACATCACCAGGAATGCTGGTAAATATATAAATTTGTGGACTGTATATTAAAAATAATAAATGATTATATATATACACATATACATAACAGAAGGAAAATATATCTTAATATCACTCACCAATTTGACTGGAGATTAATGTGTCATGTACAGGACCCCTCCCCCTTTTGCCTACATTTATGAAAAATTTACTGGCCAGAATTTAAACATAAATTAGACAGCTTATCTGAGGTTCCTGGAGTTGTCCTGTCCTGTCGACTGATACTCAAGTTATGCAGGAATGCACATCCAACAATTTCGTCTCCTATTTGAGAGGTGTCAGCCCAATTTTAACCTCTAGAGCACGAAAAATTCTTCCCAATATTCACTAACAGTTGACCAGTTCAAACAGCAATGGCGAGTCCTGTCTGCGCAGGCGCAGGTCCAGTTTCCCATTTTCCATAATATAATTCTTTTAAATACAGTATGGGCATCTATTTACATATAACTACTGTATTTCTGGAAAATATATACAGTATTTTCCACAAACTGAATATAATATAGGATACAATTTCCTACACTTCTCTGGTGTACAGTAGTATTGTGCTGAAGGCACATATCACATCTTTATGGCTTTAAGTACCGTCTGGTATATTATTAGCATTTAATAACATAATACAGATATATACAAGTAAGTTTGTGTACATGTGTGTAAGTGCTCTAAGTAGTTCGCTATGTCTCGAGACTCGACTAGACCTCACCAGTGACTGACTAAAAGTCCTCACATAAACTAACTTCTTGACCAAACTGTCAATCAGAACAGTTTGCTTCAACAATAAAACGACTGATAAGCCGAAGAGCAATACAAGAAGCAACAGCAACACAGAATCAGGAACAAGGAGATAATATAACAACACTAAGTGGGGACCATCTGCAGATCCTCCACAAAAGTCACAAAACTCCCATACTACTGAGTCTAAGTTCAGCATTAGAAAATCCCCGACTGTGTCAGTACACAGATACCAATACAAATTAGGTCAGAAGCTACAGCTCAGGACCTGAGTTTCTCAGAGTGTCTATTGACGCACAACCTCAGTACAATGTCGAAAATCACTAAGTCTAGACTATGTTCTGTGAACAGAGTTATACAGAACCAACAACAAGAAAGCGACAGAGACGATCTTCCAACAAGGGCTAGCAAAGGAGAGCTAAAGAGGCACGTCTTGTTAGAAGCAATGTCAAACAGCCAAGAGAGTGAGCGCAGGCCAGGCAGACTCTCCTCCAGGTGAGGTGTGATCACCCCACCCTGATCTCGTGACTCTCCGTGGACTGCTGCTGCCCAGCAACACAGAGAAGCCGGCAGCGAAACAAGCGGAGCGATAGACAAGGCCGTCAGCTACTTAACACTCTTACTATGAGCACTGAATAATATATAAATGTTACATCCTACCTAATAATATAACTAAGTCAAATAATAATATAAAGCAATATGTTTACAATTTAGCTAATATCGCAAATATAAGCAATATAAAATTATATAAACAGGTAATATACATTATATATATTGTGACCCATTCAGGGGTCGCTATAGATTTCATCGTCGGTTTTGTCTAAGAATTTTACCATATTTTTTTTACTGCCAGCATAAGCTAATAGTCCCTCTGCAGTGTTCGCATATTTTTTGTTTATTCTATATAGTACAGTATTGTTTATTTGGACCTCAGTGAGATCTTCGATAGAGTTCCACATGACATTTTATAGACAAGAAATTCTCTCCTGCCTAGAGGCGTGGCTGATTGATAGGCAACAAAGACTTTGCCTAACTTCTAATTTTGACCATTGCGCTGGTAAGGAGAAGACGGACGAAGGATGGGAAAGGATAGAAAAGGGTAGAGTAAAGCGTCTGGGGGAGAGAGGAAGAGGAGGGGGATGACGATAACTGAAAATGAATGTATGTTGTTTACCTAAGTAAGTTCATTCAGGTATACACAAATACAGTTAAATAGATTATCATACATAGCAGCATATGTGTAGAGAACCTGGGATAACCCAAAAAAGTCAGTGACTTAATTCCATTGGTGTCCTTTATTTCCATTGGGGTACTTTATTTCCATTGAGGTCCTTTATTTCAATTGGGGTCCTTCTATTTCCATTGGGGTCCTTCTATTTCCATTGGTGTCCTTTATTTCCATTGGGGTACTTTATTTCCATTGGTGTCCTTTATTTCCATTGGGGTCCTTCTATTTCCATTGGGGTCCTTCTATTTCCATTGGGGTACTTTAATTTCCATTGGGGTCCTTTTATTTCCATTGGCGTCCTTCTATTTCCATTGGGGTACTTTAATTTCCATTGGGGTCCTTTTATTTCCATTGGGGTCCTTTATTTTCATTGGGGTCCTTTAATTCACTACGTCATGTATGTATGACGCATATCACACGTCCCAGCTAACCTGCATACGTGTATATGAAGAGGAAAACACGTGCAAGTAGACATGAATATTTTTTATATTATACGATTCCATGATTTTCTAGTTTTTCCCGTGCGGGTAATTTGTGGTTCCGGAGGCTAGTGAGGTCAGGGCGGCTGCGAACATGGCTTGCGCATACCTAGCTAAAATATAAGGTAATATATTTGTAAAATATTTTTATGACTTAATTCATGGCTGCATACATAGCTAATTACTATTGTAACCTAATTACTATTGTAACTTTCTGCCCCAGTCCCGAGACTCATTATATATACCTCTGTAATATTTTGACAACTACCCCACACAATGAGTCTGGGGTGACTGCCACCCACACCATGAGTCTGTGGTAACTACTACCCACACCACGGGTCTGGGGCGACTACCACCCACACCATGGGCCTAGGATGACTACCACCCACACCATGAGTCTGAGGTGACCACCACTAACACCATGGGTCTTATATGACTACCATTGACACCATGGGTCTCCGGTAAGTACCACCCACACCATGTGTCTGGGATGACTACCATTAACTCCATGGGTCTGGAGTGACCACCACCCACACCATGGGTCTGGGGTGACTACCACCCACTCCATGGGTCAGGGGTGACTACTACCAACACCATGGGTCTCGGGTGACTACTACCAACACCATGGGTCTGGGGTGACTACCACTAACTCCATGGGTCTGGAGTGACCACCACCCACACCATGGGTCTGGGGTGACTACCACCCACACCATGGGTCTGGGGTGACTACTGCCAACACCATGGATCTGGGGTGACTACTACCAACACCATGGGTCTGGGGTGACTACTACCAACACTATGAGTCTGAGGTGATTACTACCAACGCCATGGGTCTGGTGTGACTACCAACACCATGGGTCTGGGGTGACTACAACCAACACCATGGGTCTGGGGTGACTACTACCAACACCATGGGTCTGGTGTGACTACCAACACCATGGGTCTGGGGTGACTACTACCAACACCATGGGTCTGCGGTGACTACTACCAACACTATGGGTCTGGGGTGACTACTACCAACACCATGGATCTGGGGTGAGTACCACTCCACACAATGGATCTGGGGTGACTACCACCCACACCATGGGCCGGGGGAGACTATCACCCACACCATGGGTCTGGGGTGACTACTACCAACACCATGGGTCAGGGGTGACTACTATCAACACCATGGGTCTGGGGTGACTACTACCAACACCATGGGTCTGCGGTGACTACTACCAACACCACGGGTCTGGGGTGACTAATACCAACATCATGGGTCTGGGGTGACTACTACCAACACCATAGCTCCGGGGTGGCTACTACCAACACCATGGGTCTGGGGTGACTACTACCAACACCATGGGTCTGGTGTGACTATCAACACCATGGGTCTGGGGTGACTACTACAAACACTATGGGTCTGGGGTGACTACTACCAACACCATGGGTCTGGGGCCACTGCTACCAACACCATGGGTCTGGGGCGACTACTACCAACACCATGGGTCTGGTGTGACTACTACCAACACCATGGGTCTGGGGTGACTACTACCAACACCATGGGTCTAGGGTGACTACTACCAACACCATGGGTCTGGGGTGACTACTACCAACACTATGGGTCTGAGCTGACTACTACCAACTCCATGGGTCTGGGGTGACTCCTACCAACACCATGGGTCTGGGACGACTACTACCAACACCATGGGTCTGGTGTGACTACTACCAACACCATGGGTCTGGGGTGACTACTACCAACACTATGGGTCTGAGCTGACTACTACCAACTCCTTGGGTCTGGGGTGACTCCTACCAACACCATGGGTCAGGGGTGACTACTATCAACACTATGGGTCTGGGGTGACTACTACCAACACTATGGGTCTGGGGTGACTGCTACCAACACCATGGGTCTGGGGTGACTACTACCAACACTATGGGTGTGAGCTGACTACTACCAACTCCATGGGTCTGGGGTGACTCCTACCAACACCATGGGTCTGGGGCGACTACTACCAACACCATGGGTCTGGTGTGACTACTACCAACACCATGGGTCTGGGGTGACTACTACCAACACTATGGGTCCGAGCTGACTACTACCAACTCCATGGGTCTGGGGTGACTCCTACCAACACCATGGGTCAGGGGTGACTACTATCAACACTATGGGTCTGGGGTGACTACTACCAACACTATGGGTCTGGGGTGACTGCTACCAACACCATGGGTCTGGGGTGACTACTACCAACACCATGGGTCTGGGGTTACTACTACCAACACCATGGGTCTGGCGTGACTACTACCAACGCCATGGGTCTGGGGTGACTACTGCCAACACCATGGGTCTGGGGTGACTACTAGCAACACCATGGGGCTGGGGTGACTACTACCAACACCATGGGTCTGGGGTGACTATTACCAACACCATGGGTCAGGGGTGACTAATATCAACACTATGGGTCTGGGGTGACTACCAACACCATGGGTCTGGGATGACTACTACCAACACCATGAGTCTGGGGTGACTACTACCAACACCATGGGCCTGAGGTGACTACTACGAACACCATGGGTCTGAGGTGACTACTACCAACATCATGGGTCTGGTGTGACTACTAACAACACCATGGGTCTGGGGTGACTACCATTACCATGGGTCTGGGGTGACTACTACCAACACCATGAGTCTGGGGTGACTACTACCAGCACCATGGGTCTGACGTGACTACTACCAACACCATGGGTCTGAGGTGACTACTACCAACATCATGGGTCTGGTGTGACTACTAACAACACAATGGGTCTGGGGTGACTACTACCAACACCATGGGTCTGGGGCGACTACTACCAACACCATGGGTCTGGTGTGACTACAAACACTATGGGTCTGGGGTGACTACTACCAACACCATGGGTCTGGGGTGACTACTACCAACACCATGGGTCTAAGGTGACTACTACCAACACCATGGGTCTGGGGTGACTACTACCAACACCATGGGTTTGGGGTGACTACTACCAACACCAGGGGTCTGGGGTGACTACCATTAATTCCATGGGTCTGGAGTGACCACCACCCACACCATGGGTCTGGCGTGACTACCACCCACACCATGGGTCTGGGGTGACTACTGCCAACACCATGGATCTGGGGTGACTACTACCAACACCATGGGTCTGGGGTGACTACTACCAACACTATGAGTCTGAGGTGACTACTACCAACGCCATGGGTCTGGTGTGACTACCAACACCATGGGTCTGGGGTGACTACTACCAACACCATGGGTCTGGGGTGACCACTACCAACACCATGGGTCTGGTGTGACTACCAACACCATGGGTCTGGGGTGACTACTACCAACACCATGGGTCTTCGGTGACTACTACCAACACTATGGGTCTGGGGTGACTACTACCAACACCATGGATCTGGGGTGAGTACCACTCCACACAATGGATCTGGGGTGACTACCACCCACACAATGGGCCGGAGGAGACTATCACCCACACCATGGGTCTAGGGTGACTACTACCAACACCATGGGTCTGGAGTGACTACTACCAACACCATGGGTCTGGGGTGACTACTACCAACACCATGGGTCTGCGGTGACTACTACCAACACCATGGGTCTGGGGTGACTACTAAGAACACCATGGGTCTGGGATGACTACTACCAACATCATGGGTCTGGGTTGACTACTACCAACACCATAGCTCCGGGGTGGCTACTACCAACACCATGGGTCTGGGGTGACTACTACCAACACCATGGGTCTGGTGTGACTACTACAAACACTATGGGTCTGGGGTGACTACTACCAACACCATGGGTCTGGGGCCACTGCTACCAACACCATGGGTCTGGGGCGACTACTACCAACACCATGGGTCTGGTGTGACTACTACCAACACCATGGGTCTGGGGTGACTACTACCAACACCATGGGTCTAGGGTGACTACTACCAACACCATGGGTCTGGGGTGACTACTACCAACACTATGGGTCTGAGCTGACTACTACCAACTCCATGGGTCTGGGGTGACTCCTACCAACACCATGGGTCTGGGACGACTACTACCAACACCATGGGTCTGGTGTAACTACTACCAACACCATGGGTCTGGGGTGACTACTACCAACACTATGGGTCTGAGCTGACTACTACCAACTCCATGAGTCTGGGGTGACTCCTATCAACACCATGGGTCAGGGGTGACTACTATCAACACTATGGGTCTGGGGTGACTACTACCAACACTATGGGTCTGAGCTGACTACTACCAACACCATGGGTCTGGGGTGACTACTACCAACACTATGGGTCTGAGCTGACTACTACCAACTCCATGGGTCTGGGGTGACTCCTACCAACACCATGGGTCCGGGGCAACTACTACCAACACCATGGGTCTGGTGTGACTACTACCAACACCATGGGTCTGGGGTGACTACTACCAACACTATGGGTCTGAGCTGACTACTACCAACTCCATGGGTCTGGGGTGACTCCTACCAACACCATGGGTCAGGGGTGACTACTATCAACACTATGGGTCTGGGGTGACTACTACCAACACTATGGGTCTGGGGTGACTGCTACCAACACCATGGGTCTTGGGTGACTACTACCAACACCATGGGTCTGGGGTGACTACTACCAACACCATGGGTCTGGCGTGACTACTACCAACGCCATGGGTCTGGGGTGACTACTGCCAACACCATGGGTCTGGGGTGACTACTAGCAACACCATGGGGCTGGGGTGACTACTACCAACACCATGGGTCTGGGGTGACTATTACCAACACCATGGGTCAGGGGTGACTAATATCAACACTATGGGTCTGGGGTGACTACCAACACCATGGGTCTGGGATGACTACTACCAACACAATGAGTCTGGGGTGACTACTACCAACACCATGGGCCTGAGGTGACTACTACGAACACCATGGGTCTGAGGTGACTACTACCAACATCATGGGTCTGGTGTGACTACTAACAACACCATGGGTCTGGGGTGACTACCATTACCATGGGTCTGGGGTGACTACTACCAACACCATGAGTCTGAGGTGACTACTACCAACACCATGGGTCTGAGGTGACTACTACCAACACCATGGGTCTGAGGTGACTACTACCAACATCATGGGTCTGGTTTGACTACTAACAACACCATGGGTCTGGGGTGACTACTAACAACACCATGGGTCTGGGGCGACTACTACCAACACCATGGGTCTGGTGTGACTACAAACACTATGGGTCTGGGGTGACTACTACCAACACCATGGGTCTGGGGTGACTACTACCAACACCATGGGTCTGAGGTGACTACTACCAACACCATGGGTCTGGGGTGACTACTACCAACACCATGGGCATGGGGTGACTACTACCAACACCATGGGTCTGGGGTGACTACTACCAACACCATGGGTCTGGGGTGACTACTACCAACACCATGGGTCTGGGGTGACTACTACCAACACCATGGGTCTGGGGTGACTACTACCAACACCATGGGTCTGGGGTGACTACTACCAACACTAGGGGTCTGGGGTGACTACCAACACCATGGGTCTGGGGTGACTACTACCAACACCATGAGTCTGGGGTGACTACTACCAACACCATGGATCTGAGGTGACTATTGCCAACACCATGGGTCTGGTGTGACTACTACCAACATCATGGGTCTGGTGTGCCTGCTAGCAACACCTTGGGTCTGGGGTGACTACTACCAACACCATGGGTCTGTGGTGGCTAATACCAACACCATGGGTCTGGGGTGATTACTACTAACACCATGGGTCTGGGGTGACTGCTACCAACACCATGGGTCTGGTGTGACTACTACCAACACCATGGGTCTGTTGTGACTACAACCAACACCCTGGGTCTGTTGTGACTACAACCAACACCATGGGTCTGGGGTGACTACTACCAACACCATGGGTCTGGGGTGACTTCTACCAACACCATGGGTCTGGGGTGACTACTACCAACACCATGGGTCTGTTGTGACTACAACCAACACCCTGGGTCTGTTGTGACTACAACCAACACCATGGGTCTGGGGTGACTACTACCAACAACATGGGTCTGGGGTGACCACTGCCAACACCATGGGTCCTGGGTGACTACTACCAACACCATGGGTCTGGGGTGACTACCAACACCATTGGTCTGGGGTGACTACTAATAACACTCTGGGTCTGGGGTGACTACTACCAACACCATGGGTCTGGGGTGACTACTACCAGCACCATGCGTCTAGGGTGACTACTACCAACACCATGGGTCTGGGGTGACTACTACCAACATCATGGGTCTGGTGTGAGTACTACCAACACCATGGGTCTGGGGTGAGTACTACCAACACCATGGGTCTGGGGTGACTACTACCAACACCATGGGTCTGGGGTGACTACTACCAACACCATGGGTCTGCGGTGACTACTACCAACACCATGGGTCTGGGGTGACTACTACCAACACCATGGGTCTGGAGTGACTACTACCAACATCATGGATCTGGGGTGACGACTACCAACACCATGGGTCTGGGGTGACTACTACCAACACCAGGGGTCTGGGGTGACTACTACCAACACCATGGGTCTGGTGTGACTATCAACACCATAGGTCTGGGGTGACTGCTACCAACACCATGGGTCTGGGGTGACTACTACAAACATTATGGGTCTGGGATGACTACTACCAACACCATGGGTCTAGGGTGACTACTACCAACACCATGGGTCTGGGGTGACTACTACCAACACTATGGGTCTGGGGTGACTGCTACCAACACCATGGATCTGGGGTGATTACTACCAACACCATGGGTCTGGGGTGACTACTACCAACACCATGGGTCTGGCGTGACTACTACCAACGCCATGGGTCTGGGGTGACTACTGCCAACACCATGGGTCTGGGGTGACTACTACCAACACCATGGGTCTGGGGTGACTATTACCAACCCCATGGGTCAGGGGTGACTAATATCAACACTATGGGTCTGTGGTGACTACCAACACCATGGGTCTGGGGTGACTACTACCAACACCATGAGTCTGGGGTGACTACTACCAACACCATGAGTCTGGGATGACTACTACCAACACCATGGGCCTGAGGTGACTACTACCAACACCATGGGTCTGAGGTGACTACTACCAACATCATGGGTCTGGTGTGACTACTACGAACACCATGGGTCTGGGGTGACTACCAACACCATGGGTCTGGGGTGAGTACTACCAACACCATGAGTCTGGGGTGACTACTACCAACACCATGGGTCTGAGGTGACTACTACCAACATCATGGGTCTGGGGTGACTACTACCAACAGCATGGGTCTGGGGCGACTACTACCAACACCATGGGTCTGGTGTGACTACAAACACTATGGGTCTGGGGTGACTACTACCCACACCATGGGTCTGGGGTGACTACTACCAACACCATGGGTCTGAGGTGACTACTACCAACACCATGGGTCTGGGGTGACTACTACCAACACCATGGGCATAAGGTGACTACTACCAACACCATGGGTCTGGGGTGACTACTACCAACACCATGGGTCTGGGGTGACTACTACCAACACCATGGGTCTGGGGTGACTACTACCAACACCATGGGTCTGGGGTGACTACTACCAACACCATGGGTCTGGGGTGACTACTACCAACACCATGGGTCTGGGGTGACTACTACCAACACTAGGGGTCTGGGGTGACTACCAACACCATGGGTCTGGGGTGACTACTACCAACACCATGAGTCTGGGGTGACTACTACCAACGCCATGGATCTGAGGTGACTATTACCAACACCATGGGTCTCGTGTGACTACTACCAACATCATGGGTCTGGTGTGACTGCTAGCAACACCTTGGGTCTGGGGTGACTACTACCAACACCATGGGTCTGGGGTGACTTCTACCAACACCATGGGTCTGGGGTGACTACTACCAACACCATGGGTCTGTTGTGACTACAACCAACACCCTGGGTCTGTTGTGACTACAACCAACACCATGGGTCTGGGGTGACTACTACCAACAACATGGGTCTGGGGTGACCACTGCCAACACCATGGGTCCTGGGTGACTACTACCAACACCATGGGTCTGGGGTGACTACCAACACCATTGGTCTGGGGTGACTACTAACACTCTGGGTCTGGGGTGACTACTACCAACACCATGGGTCTGGGGTGACTACTACCAGCCCCATGCGTCTAGGGTGACTACTACCAACACCATGGGTCTGGGGTGACTACTACCAACATCATGGGTCTGGTGTGAGTACTACCAACACCATGGGTCTGGGGTGACTACTACCAACACCATGGGTCTGGGGTGACTACTACCAACACCATGGGTCTGGGGTGACTACTACCAACACCATGGGTCTGGGGTGACTACTACCAACACCATGGGTCTGGGGTGACTACTACCAACACCATGGGTCTGGAGTAACTACTACCAACCTCATGGGTCTGGGGTGACGACTACCAACACCATGGGTCTGGGGTGACTACTACCAACACCAGGGGTCTGGGGTGACTACTACCAACACCATGGGTCTGGTGTGACTATCAACACCATGGGTCTGGGGTGACTGCTACCAACACCATGGGTCTGGGGTGACTACTACAAACAGTATGGGTCTGGGGTGACTACTACCAACACCATGGGTCTGGGGTGACTACTACCAACACCATGGGTCTGGGGTGACTACTACCAACACTATGGGTCCGGGGTGACTGCTACCAACACCATGGATCTGGGGTGATTACTACCAACACCATGGGTCTGGGGTGACTACTACCAACACCATGGGTCTGGCGTGACTACTACCAACGCCATGGGTCTGGGGTGACTACTGCCAACACCATGGGTCTGGGGTGACTACTACCAACACCATGGGGTTGGGGTGACTACTACCAACACCATGGGTCTGGGGTGACTATTACCAACCCCATGGGTCAGGGGTGACTAATATCAACACTATGGGTCTGGGGTGACTACCAACACCATGGGTCTGGGGTGACTACTACCAACACCATGAGTCTGGGGTGACTACTACCAACACCATGAGTCTGGGATGACTACTACCAACACCATGGGCCTGAGGTGACTACTACCAACACCATGGGTCTGAGGTGACTACTTCCAACATCATGGGTCTGGTGTGACTACTACGAACACCATGGGTCTGGGGTGACTACCAACACCATGGGTCTGGGGTGAGTACTACCAACACCATGAGTCTGGGGTGACTATTACCAACACCATGGGTCTGAGGTGACTACTACCAACATCATGGGTCTGGTGTGACTACTACCAACACCATGGGTCTGGGGCGACTACTACCAAAACCATGGGTCTGGTGTGACTACCAGCACTATGGGTCTGGGGTGACTACTACCAACACCATGGGTCTGGGGTGACTACTACCAACACCATGGGTCTGGTGTGACTACTACCAACACCATGGGTCTGGGGTGACTACTACCAGCACCATGGGTCTGGGGTGACTACTACCAACACCATGGGTCTGGGGTGACTACTACCAACACCATGGGTCTGGGGTGACTACTACCAACACCATGGGTCTGGGGTGAGTACTACCAACACCATGGGTCTGGGGTGACTACTACCAACACCATGGGTCTGGGGTGTCTACTACCAACACTATGGGTCTGGGGTGACTACCAACACCATGGGTCTGGGGTGACTACTACCAACACCATGAGTCTGGGGTGACTGCTACTAACACCATGGGTCTGAGGTGACTATTACCAACACCATGGGTCTGGTGTGACTACTACCAACATCATGGGTCTGGTGTGACTACTAACAACACCATGGGTCTGGGGTGACTACTACCAACACCATGGGTCTGGGGTGACTAATACCAACACCATTGGTCTGGGGTGACTACTACTAACACCATGGGTCTGGGGTGACTGCTATCAACACCATGGGTCTGGTGTGACTACTACCAACACTATGGGTCTGGGGTGACTACTACCAACACCATGGGTCTGGGGTGACTACTACCAACACCACGGGTCTGGGGTGACTTCTATCAACACCATGGGTCTGGGGTGACTACTGCCAACACCATGGGTCTGTTGTGACTACAACAAACAACATGGGTCTGTTGTGACTACAACCAACACCATGGGTCTGGGGTGACTACTACCAACACCATGGGTTTGGGGTGATTACTGCAACACCATGGGTCCGGGGTGACTACTACCAACACCATGGGTCTGGGGTGACAACTAACACCATTGGTCTGGGTTGACTACTACCAACACAATTGGTCTTGGGTGACTACTACCAGCACCATGGGTCTGGGGTGACTACTACCAACACCATGGGTCTGGGGTGACTACTACCAACACAATGGGTCTGGGGTGACTACTACCAACACCATGGGTCTGGGGTGACTGCTACCAATACTATGGGTCTGGGGTGACTACTACCAACACCATCTGTCTCGGGTGACTACTACCAACTCCATGGGTCTGGGGTGACTACTACCAACACCAAGGGTCTGGGGTGACTACTGCCAACACCATGGGTCTGGGGTGACTACCGCCAACACCATGGGTCTGGCGTGATTGCTACCAACACCATGGATCTGGGGTGACCACTACCAACATCATGGGTCTGGGGTGACAACTACCAACACCATGGGTCTGGGGTGACAACTACCAACCCCATGGGTTTGGGGTGACAACTACCAACCCCATGGGTCTGGGGTGACTACTACCAACACCATGGGTCTGGTGTGACTACTACCAACACCAAGGGTCTGGGGTGACTACTACCAACACCAAGGGTCTGGGGTGACTACTACCAACACCATGGGTCTGGTGTGACTACTACCAACCCCATGGGTCTGGGGTGACTACTACCAACACCATGGGT
The DNA here is from genome assembly GCF_038502225.1 of Cherax quadricarinatus. NCBI lineage: Eukaryota > Metazoa > Arthropoda > Malacostraca > Decapoda > Parastacidae > Cherax > Cherax quadricarinatus. Next base: position 5,093,983 of record NC_091348.1, read on the forward strand.
CTGGTGTGACTACTACCAACACCAAGGGTCTGGGGTGACTACTACCAACACCATGGGTCTGGTGTGACTACTACCAACACCATGGGTCTGGGGTGACTAGTACCAACACCATGGGTCTGGGGTGACTACTTCCAACACCATGGGTCTGGGGTGACTACTACCAACACCATGGGTCTGGGGTGACTACTACCAACACCATGGGTCTGGGGTGACTACTACCAACACCATGGGTCTGGGGTGACTACTACCAAGACCATGGGTCTGGAGTGACTACTAACAACACCATTGGTCTTGGGTGACTACTATCAACACCATGGGTCTGGGGTGGCTACTATCAACACCATAGGTCTGGGGTGACTACTACCAACACCATGGGTCTGGGGTGACTACTACCAACACCAAGGGTCTGGGGTGGCTTCTACCAACACCATGGGTCTTGGGTGACTACTACCAACACCATGGGTCTGGGGTGACTACTACCAACACCATGGGTCTGGTGTGACTACTACCAACACCATGGGCCTGGGGTGACTACTACCAACACCATGGGCCTGGGGTGACTACTACCAACACCATGGGTCTGGGGTAACTACTACCAACACCATGGGTCTGGGGTGACTACTACCAACACCATGGGTCTGCTGTGACTACTACCAACACCATGGGTCTGGGGTGACTACTAACAACACCATGGGTCTGGGGTGACTACTACCAACACCATGGGTCTGGGGTGACTATGAACACCATGGGTCTGGGGTGACTACTACCAACACCATAGGTCTGGGGTGACTACTACCAACACCATGGGTCTGGCGTGACTACTACCAACACCATGGGCCTGGGGTGACTACTACCAACACCATGGGTCTGGGGTGACTACTACCAACACCATGGGTCTGCTGTGACTACTACCAACACCATGGGTCTGCTGTGACTACTACCAACACCATGGGTATGGGGTGACTACTAACAACACCATGGGTCTGGGGTGACTACTACCAACACCATGGGTCTGGGGTGACTACTACCAACACCATGGGTCTGGGGTGAGTACTACCAACACCATGGGTCTGGGGTGACTACTACCAACACCATGGGTCTGGGGTGTCTACTACCAACACTATGGGTCTGGGGTGACTACTAACACCATGGGTCTGGGGTGACTACTACCAACACCATGGGTCTGGGGTGACTAATACCAACACCATGGGTCTGGGGTGACTACTACTAACACCATGGGTCTGGGGTGACTGCTACCAACACGATGGGTCTGGTGTGACTACTACCAACACTATGGGTCATGGGTGACTACTACCAACACCATGGGTCTGGGGTGACTACTACCAACACCACGGGTCTGGGGTGACTTTACCAACACCATGGGTCTGGGGTGACTACTACCAACACCATGGGTCTGTTGTGACTACAACCAACACCATGGGTCTGTTGTGACTACAACCAACACCATGGGTCTTGGGTGACTACTACCAACACCATGGGTTTGGGGTGACTACTAAAACACCTTGGGTCCGGGGTGACTACTACCAACACCATGGGTCTGGGGTGACAACTAACACCATTGGTCTGGGGTGACTACTACCAACACAATGGGTCTGGGGTGACTACTACCAGCACCATGGGTCTGGGGTGACTACTATCAACACCATGGGTCTGTGGTGACTACTACCAATACAATGGGTCTGGGGTGACTACTACCAACACCATGGGTCTGGGGTGAATGCTACCAATACTATGGATCTGGGGTGACTACTACCAACACCATGGGTCTCGGGTGACTACTACCAACTCCATGGGTCTTGGGTGACTACTACCAACACCAAGGGTCTGGGGTGACTACTGCCAACACCATGGGTCTGGGGTGACTACCGCCAACACCATGGGTCTGGTGTGACTACTACCAACACCATGGGTCTGGCGTGATTGCTACCAACACCATGGATCTGGGGTGACCAGTACCAACATCATGGGTCTGGGGTGACAACTACCAACACCATGGGTCTGGGGTGACAACTACCAACCCCATGGGTCTGGGGTGACAACTACCAACCCCATGGGTCTGAGGTGACTACTACCAACACCATGGGTCTGGGGTGACTACTACCAACACCATGGGTCTGGTGTGACTACTACCAACACCAAGGGTCTGGGGTGACTACTACCAACACCATGGGTCTGGTGTGACTACTACCAACACCATGGGTCTGGGGTGACTAGTACCAACACCATGGGTCTGGGGTGACTACTACCAACACCATGGGTCTGGGTAACTACTACCAACACCATGGGTCTGGGGTGACTACTACCAACACCATGGGTCTGGGGTGACTACTACCAACACCATGGGTCTGGGGTGACTTCTAACAACACCATGGGTCTGGGGTGAATACTAACAACACCATGGGTCTGGGGTGACTACTATCAACACCATGGGTCTGGGGTGGCTACTATCAACACCATGGGTCTGGGGTGACTACTACCAACACCATGGGTCTGGGGTGACTACTACTAACACCAAGGGTCTGGGGTGGCTTCTACCAACACCATGGGTCTGGGGTGACTACTACCAACACCATGGGTCTGGGGTGACTACTACCAACACCATGGGTCTGGTGTGACTACTACCAACACCTTGGGCCTGGGGTGACTACTACCAACACCATGGGCCTGGGGTGACTACTACCAACACCATGGGTCTGGGGTGACTACTACCAACACCATGGGTCTGGGGTGACTACTACCAACACCATGGGTCTGGGGTGAATACTAACAACACCATGGGTCTGGGGTGACTACTATCAACACCATGGCTCTGGGGTGGCTACTATCAACACCATGGGTCTGGGGTGACTACTACCAACACCATGGGTCTGGGGTGACTACTACTAACACCAAGGGTCTGGAGTGGCTTCTACCAACACCATGGGTCTGGGGTCACTACTACCAACACCATGGGTCTGGGGTGACTACTACCAACACCATGGGTCTGGTGTGACTACTTCCAACACCATGGGCCTGGGGTGACTACTACCAACACCATGGGCCTGGGGTGACTACTACCAACACCATGGGTCTGGGGTGACTACTACCAACACCATGGGTCTGGGGTGACTACTACCAACACCATGGGTCTGGGGTGACTACTACCAACACCATGGGTCTGGGGTGACTACTAACAACACCATTGGTCTGGGGTGACTACTACCAACACCATGGGTCTGGGGTGACTACTACCAACACCATGGGTCTGGGGTGACTACTACCAACACCATGGACCTGCGGTGACTACTACCAACACCATGGGCCTGGGGTGACTATTACCAACACCATGGGTCTGGGGTGACTACTACCAACACCATGGGTCTGGGGTGACTACTACCAACACCATGGGTCTGCTGTGACTACTACCAACACCATGGGTCTGCTGTGACTACTACCAACACCATGGGTCTGGGGTGACTACTAACAACACCATGGGTCTGGGGTGACTACTACCAACACCATGGGTCTGGGGTGACTACTACCAACACCATGGGTCTGGGGTGAGTACTACCAACACCATGGGTCTGGGGTGACTACTACCAACACCATGGGTCTGGGGTGTCTACTACCAACACTATGGGTCTGGGGTGACTACTAACACCATGGGTCTGGGGTGACTACTACCAACACCATGGGTCTGGGGTGACTAATACCAACACCATGGGTCTGGGGTGACTACTACTAACACCATGGGTCTGGGGTGACTGCTACCAACACCATGGGTCTGGTGTGACTACTACCAACACTATGGGTCATGGGTGACTACTACCAACACCATGGGTCTGGGGTGACTACTACCAACACCACGGGTCTGGGGTGACTTTACCAACACCATGGGTCTGGGGTGACTACTACCAACACCATGGGTCTGGGGTGACTACTACCAACACCATGGGTCTGTTGTGACTACAACCAACACCATGGGTCTGGGGTGACTACTACCAACACCATGGGTTTGGGGTGACTACTACAACACCATGGGTCCGGGGTGACTACTACCAACACCATGGGTCTGGGGTGACAACTAACACCATTGGTCTGGGGTGACTACTACCAACACCATGGGTCTGGGGTGACTACTACCAGCACCATGGGTCTGGGGTGACTACCACCAACACCATGGGTCTGTGGTGACTACTACCAATACAATGGGTCTGGGGTGACTACTACCATCACCATGGGTCTGGGGTGAATGCTACCAATACTATGGGTCTGGGGTGACTACTACCAACACCATGGGTCTCGGGTGACTACTACCAACTCCATGGGTCTTGGGTGACTACTACCAACACCAAGGGTCTGGGGTGACTACTGCCAACACCATGGGTCTGGGGTGACTACCGCCAACACCATGGGTCTGGTGTGACTACTACCAACACCATGGGTCTGGCGTGATTGCTACCAACACCATGGATCTGGGGTGACCAGTACCAACATCATGGGTCTGGGGTGACAACTACCAACACCATGGGTCTGGGGTGACAACTACCAACCCCATGGGTCTGGGGTGACAACTACCAACCCCATGGGTCTGAGGTGACTACTACCAACACCATGGGTCTGGGGTGACTACTACCAACACCATGGGTCTGGTGTGACTACTACCAACACCAAGGGTCTGGGGTGACTACTACCAACACCATGGGTCTGGTGTGACTACTACCAACACCATGGGTCTGGGGTGACTAGTACCAACACCATGGGTCTGGGGTGACTACTACCAACACTATGGGTCTGGGTAACTACTACCAACACCATGGGTCTGGGGTGACTACTACCAACACCATGGGTCTGGGGTGACTACTACCAACACCATGGGTCTGGGGTGAGTACTACCAACACCATGTTTCTGGGGTGACTACTAACAACACCATGGGTCTGGGATGACTACTACCAACACCATGGGTCTGGGGTGGCTACTATCAACACCATGGGTCTGGGGTGACTACTACCAACACCATGGGTCTGGGGTGACTACTACCAACACCAAGGGTCTGGGGTGGCTTCTACCAACACCATGGGTCTGGGGTGACTACTACCAACACCATGGGTCTGGGGTGACTACTACCAACACCATGGGTCTGGTGTGACTACTACCAACACCTTGGGCCTGGGGTGACTACTACCAACACCATGGGCCTGGGGTGACTACTACCAACACCATGGGTCTGGGGTGACTACTACCAACACCATGGGTCTGGGGTGACTACTACCAACACCATGGGTCTGGGGTGAATACTAACAACACCATGGGTCTGGGGTGACTACTATCAACACCATGGCTCTGGGGTGGCTACTATCAACACCATGGGTCTGGGGTGACTACTACCAACACCATGGGTCTGGGGTGACTACTACTAACACCAAGGGTCTGGAGTGGCTTCTACCAACACCATGGGTCTGGGGTCACTACTACCAACACCATGGGTCTGGGGTGACTACTACCAACACCATGGGTCTGGTGTGACTACTACCAACACCATGCCCCTGGGGTGACTACTACCAACACCATGGGCCTGGGGTGACTACTACCAACACCATGGGTCTGGGGTGACTACTACCAACACCATGGGTCTGGGGTGACTACTACCAACACCATGGGTCTGGGGTGACTACTACCAACACCATGGGTCTGGGGTGACTACTAACAACACCATTGGTCTGGGGTGACTACTACCAACACCATGGGTCTGGGGTGACTACTACCAACACCATGGGTCTGGGGTGACTACTACCAACACCATGGACCTGCGGTGACTACTACCAACACCATGGGCCTGGGGTGACTACTACCAACACCATGGGTCTGGGGTGACTACTACCAACACCATGGGTCTGGGGTGACTACTACCAACACCATGGGTCTGCTGTGACTACTACCAACACCATGGGTCTGGGGTGACTGCTAACAACACCATGGGTCTGGGGTGACTACTACCAACACCATGGGTCTGGGGTGACTACTACCAACACCATGGGTCTGGGGTGACTACTACCAACACCATGGGTCTCGGGTGACTACTACCAACACCATGGGTCTGGGGTGACTACTAACAACACCATGGGTCTGGGGTGACTACTACCAACACCATGGGCCTGCGGTGACTACTACCAACACCATGGGCCTGGGGTGACTACTCCCAACACCATGGGTCTGGGGTGACTACTACCAACACCATGGGCCTGCGGTGACTACTACCAACACCATGGGCCTGGGGTGACTACTACCAACACCATGGGTCTGGGGTGACTACTACCAACACCATGGGTCTGGGGTGACTACTACCAACACCATGGGTCTGCTGTGACTACTACCAACACCATGGGTCTGGGGTGACTGCTAACAACACCATGGGTCTGGGGTGACTACTACCAACACCATGGGTCTGGGGTGACTACTACCAACACCATGGGTCTGGGGTGACTACTACCAACACCATGGGTCTCGGGTGACTACTACCAACACCATGGGTCTGGGGTGACTACTAACAACACCATGGGTCTGGGGTGACTACTAACAACACCATGGGTCTGGAGTGACTACTACCAACACCATGGGTCTGGGGTGACTACTACCAACACCATGGGTCTGGGGTGACTACTACCAACACCATGGGTCTGGGGTGACTACTACCAACACCATGGGTCTGGGGTGACTACTACCAACACCATGGGACTACTACCAACACCTGGGACTACTACCAACACCATGGGCCTGGGGTGACTACTACCAACACCATGGGTCTGGGGTGACTACTACCAACACCGTGGGTCTGGGGTGACTACTACCAACACCATGGGTCTGGGGTGACTATTACCAACACCATGGGTCTGGGGTGACTACTACCAACACCATGGGTCTGGGGTGACTACTACCAACACCATGGGTCTGGGGTGACTACTACCAACACCATGGGTCTGGGGTGCATAATATATTAAACTGCTTGCCACTTGCCGGACGTGATGTTCTTCCTTCAGTGTTATTAGTACTATTCAGGTGTTCTTAGTGTTCTACAGGTATGTTCTTAGTGCTATTCAGGTGTTCTTTGCGCTTTTCATTTGTGTGTTCTTAGTTCTCTTCAGGTGTGTTCTTAGTGCTATTCAGGTGTTCTTTGTGCTGTTCAGGTGTTCTTTGTGCTGTTCATGTGTGCTCTTTTGTTCTGTTCAATATTCTTAGTGTTGAAGTATTCTTAGCGTTCAAGTGTTCTTTGTTGTTCAGGTGTTCTTAGTATTAAGGTGTTCTTAACTTTCAATGTTCAGGTGTTCTTAGCATTGTTCGGTGTTAAGATGTTCCTAATACTTTTCAGGTGTTCTTAGTGTTATTTAGGTGTTGTAAGTGTTCAGGTATTGGATCAGGTGTTATCCATCCTTCGTCCTCTCCTGGTCAACACTCATGTTCTGGCTAATGAAATTTCACCAATTATAGGAAAGTTTATTGAGCTGATTCCGAATACAGGTTTTGCTTGATTGTCTTTAGTCTTTGATAAATCTGGTGTTCCAATGAGAAACATTAGGAAAAAAATATATTAATCAGGCGGGATAACTTAGAAATAACATTGAAATTATGTTTTAAATCATTCTAAAGTCATGTAAGACATACTAGCACTTCGTTCTAAATAATAACAAATTAACATAGTAAGATAATTTAGATATCACTGATTATTGCATGTGAAAACGTTGTTGGTCATCAACACAATTTCGTTGAGTTAACAATTGGAAGATTTGCATATTGGTTACCACTGTGTAAGCCGTCTGTCTCATGGTCGATATTCAAGTCCCATTCGAAGAAGATCAGGGATTGTAATAAAGTTGGTAGAATTACCGACAATATGTAAAGTAAAAGGACACAAGTGCAACTAATGTGACATTTATTGTGGCAACGTTTCGCTCTCCAGGAGCTTTATCAGCTTTATCAGCTCCTGGAGAGCGAAACGTTGCAACAATAAATGTCACATTAGTTGCACTTGTGTCCTTTTACTTTACAAGATCAGGGATGTTATTGCAGTATGGAAATTCATCTTGGCTGAAGTAAGGAAGGAATTCAACCCCTCTTGTCCGGTAAGCTGTTATTAACTTCTTGTTGTAGACACTTCTTTCTCTTAGTCAGATGCTAGCTTTTGACAGACTGAGGTTACGTATCAAATCCTTGAGTTCTGTTGGAGTGTTGAAATACTTCATATTTTCTTCCACTGTTAGCAATTATGTTACATCCTAAACCCTGAGTTTCTTCAACATCTGACAATGGAAGGTCAGTCAGTGTTGCAAAAACTGGTATGGTAACGTCGTCACTGTGTGACACTGTGATCCTTGCTGACTCCAAATCAGGTTATTCCCACTTGACTTTCTTGTATCGATTGAAACTTGGCACATTCACCATACAGAAATAGTCGTCGTGTTTTTTTTTTTTTTGGCTTTTTCCCCACCATAGACACACCCAAGTTTAAACTTTTCCTTTACCTATTTTTCCATTGTCGTAAGTATTCTACCCAAGATTTGTCTTGTTCTCCAGCGCCACTCCAAAATAGGCAGGATAACCCTATTTTACAAAATATGTGATATTTTTTCTTTGTTTTGCAAAAGAGTATTAGCCACAAAAGTAGCAAAATGCATAGGCTTTAAGGAGACTCTTCGTGAAGAACTTATGTTAATCTGGAAAATAAACAAAATAAAGTTTACAATATTGTCAGGTGGTCCTTGTTGATACAACTTCTTTCTTAAATATTAAGTCATTTAAAAATAAAATTCTAATCTTATGAAAACTATATTAACAAATTGCCACTACATATACACGCGTTTGGTTAAGTTCCCTCTTAATTGTGGGTACGTTTTTTAAACTAGAGCCTCTTAAAAAAAACTGCCGTTTTCGAATTCATCAACCCCAAAATATCGTAAATACCTTCAAATGTCTTTGGCAACGAATTTTTTGGTTGACCAATGAATTATTTAACATCCCTGGTCTTGGAAACTCATCCTTGTTATTATATCCCCTCAAGGAAGGTTCCTTGACGCTGGTGAGGGGCTCTTGATCTACGGAATTGGATCTGTGCTCCGGTTCCCTGAAATGAGCCTGAATACCTTCCATTCCCCCCAACATGCGCTGTATAATCCTACGGGTTTAGCGCTCCCCCATAATTATAATGTTATTATAACTTTTCACTTTGTTAACAGCGTCATCCACTGCGTTCTGTGCGGGAATCCACACATCACACAGTTTGTCATGTTGACTCACTGAGGTGGGTTCTCCCTATCTGATATATATATATATATATATATATATATATATATATATATATATATATATATATATATATATATATTATTGTAACCATGAACGAGTGGTATTTAATCAACAACACTGTGACTAGCCGAGGACTCGAACCCATGTCGTTTTGGCCCGCCTTATGGTGAGCGAAAATCACATGACACTCTAACCCATAGGCTCACCAAATCCTACAAGAATCACGCACCCAGCAGAGCTAGGTGTTTTACCGTGATCCGAGGACATACGATGGTGTGGGTGCCTCTGAGATAATTTCATTCTACTCCCCGTTTGGTGTACTAGCCTCCACAACCAGTATATATATTATTGTAACCACGAACGAGTGGTGTGTATATATATATATATATATACACAGCAACCGCCCAGGGAGGTACTACCGTCCTGCCAAGTGAGTGTAAAACGAAAGCCTGTAATTGTTTTACATGATGGTAGGATTGCTGGTGTCCTTTTTTTCTGTCTCATAAACATGCAAGATTTCAGGTATGTCTTGCTACTTCTACTTAAACTTAGGTCACACTACACATACATGTACAAGCATATATATGTATGTATATATATATATATATATATATATATATATATATATATAAAAAGAGAAACTTTCGTTTTTCTTTTTGGGCCACCCTGCCTTGGTGGGATATATATATATATATATATATATATATATATATATATATATATATATATATATATATATGAGAGAAAAATAAAGAGAGAGATAGAGAGAGAGAAACACTTAGTGGACACTTAATAGGCCAACCTTAACCCCCCAGAACAGGTTGAATTTTTTTTGGCACGGACTCATCAAGATGCTGGAAAGATTCCTTAGATATGCTGATCCATGTTGGCATCATAGCATCTTGCAGTTGCTGCACATCCATGTGCGAATCTGACGTTCCAACACACCCCAAAGTTGTTCTGCTGGGTTGAGATCTGGTGACTGTAGAGGCCAGTGGAGTGCAAAGAACTCATTGTACTCCAGTGGTACCAACTTGAGATGACCTGTGCTGCTTTACTCGGCACGTTATCCTATTGGAAGTAGCTATTGGAAGTTGGGTAAACTGTGGCCATAAATGGATACAGACTTCCAGTATCAACACTCAGGTTGGCTGTGCTAGGAAAACTTTCTGCCTGAACCGGTGACACAAGACAGGATTGATTCCTATTATATACGCCAAATTCTGACCATACCATCCGCATGTGGCAGCAGAAATCGCGATTCTTCTGACCAGGCGTCGTTTTTCCAATCTTCAGCTGTCCAGTTTTGGTGATCCTGTGCCCACTCTACCCTCAGTTTCCTGTTCTTAGCTGACGGGATTGGAACCAGGTGTGGTCTGCTGTTGAACCCCGTCCATTGAGGTACCGCCACGTGATTGGCTGATTATATATTTGCATTAAGGAGCACGTGTACAGGTGTACCTAATAAAGTGGCTATTTACTACAACCCAGGAGTCCCAAAGGCCTGTTATCCTGGGTGTAAAGGAGCAAAATAAACACAGCAGAAAAACTTTTGACTTGTATTATCCTTCACCAATTTAGAACAGAAGTATGTACACTATATACACTATGTACAACAATAGGTATTAGTGCACTCCACGGTAAGCAAGGCAGAACAGAAGCCAATAGAGTGCAGACCGTGCTTCAACCAGCTCTAGAATGGGAATGACAAGGGCAGACAGGAGAGTGGTACCCACGTCACCTCTGCGATTGCCAAAACCATCTTCTCATTGGCTGGAACCTGGGTACTGATTGAACAACGGAGCCCCATCATCAACCCTTAGTATCTGGTTCGCTGGTTGGGGGAGATAGCCTTTCAATGAGGGTGTGTACATGCGCCGAATAAAGGTTACGTACTCTTTGCATGCCACACTACTTAATTTGGTACATCTTTATATAATCTGGATTTAGCAAAGATTACATAGTGCCCAGTTATAGTGAGACCCAGACGACAACAACGAGAGTCCAATTGACACGAGAAAAAGAAAAGTATTATCTTAGTCGGCCAGGCAGGAAATGGGCAGGAATTAGTATAATAATAGAACACTTTCACTACTCTTACATTGGTCATGCTGTTTTTACGGTCACTTAAAGCAGGAGACGAACTCTGGTCGTGCATACAGCGTGCAGCATTACCGCCACACTCACCTCTCTACTTGACGATAGTGTTTGTGTGTTTTGAAGGTTGAATGCTAATGTATGGGTAGATTAACACTGATAAACATTCACTCTTTGTATGTTGCCCGTTTTTCCTTTATTACATCTCGTTGCCAGACGTATCGTGGTCATTTTTTTTGTAATTTGGTTGTGGTTATTCGGTTTATACTTTTTTTATATAGGGTTGTGTAAACTAGTTTAACTAAACGTACACTAACTTAATGAAAAAAATTAATCATATTTGAAATAAATAGCATACGAGGGAATAAACGTCAAGCACTGCGTTAAAAAATTGACGTAGTAATGTGAATGTGTTGTGGAATGTACCGGAAAGTAATTTGTAGGTCACTTGTAGTAACGGAGGCGTTATTAGACGTCACTCGTTGACAGATGTTGCTCCTTGATAGACGTTACTCGTTGATAGACATTACTCGCTGATAGACATTACTCGTTGATAGACGTTACTCGTTGATTGACGTTACTCGTTGATAGACGTTACTCGTTGATAGACGTTACTTGTTGATAGACGTTACTCGTTGATAGACGTTACTCGTTCATAGACGTTACACGTGCATCACCACCGTCAACCACACAATCCTGTAACCCTTCCTCACACAGCAGTCACCGTAACACGTCACTTCACACATCGTAAACTACCGTCACACGTCCTCGTCTCGGTCACACGTCAAAGTCACTCCTAACCATCACCATCACATCATCTGGCGTCACAGTCTCACCTCACCATTAAATCTCTCAGTAGCTGAAAGGTCAGTGTCAGCACGAGAGGAGGGCGCAGTTCAAGTGACAAGGTGAATATTTATGGTAGTGGGGCTGGTGGATGGTGGTAGTGGTGGTGGATTTTGGTAGTGGTGGTGGATGGTATTAGGGGCGTTTGAATAATTTGTAGTAAATAGAAGGGTGATAGTTGGTTTTCTTCTAAACAAAACTGGATATAATTCATCAGTGTGTCAGTACTTTACAGTAAATGATGCATAAATAGTGGGAACGAGAGCCAGACGTGTTTTCTTTTTATATTCCGTAACACTAATGGTATTCAATCTAGATAAGTTGATGAATAAGACACATGTGCAACACCTGCGCACCTTTATTCTGAAGACGTTTCGTCATACAGAGGTTAATTGAAGGTGTTGAAAATGGGGACAGTAGAACACGAGGTATTCAGTTCCTCAGCCACCATCAATTAGGCTAAGGGACTGATTACCCCGTCTTCTACTCTCTCGCTTCAACACCGTCAAAATAACTGTATTGAATTGAAAGAGCCACTGGCTAGCGAAACTTCATTATATAGATACCCAGGTATCGTACATGTGTCTTATGTTGTCTGAGACAGCAACATAATGGAATCCTGGTACAGAGAATATTTTCTTCAACCTGTTTACTAACCTCTGACCCAACTCTTGGCCATGACCTACTTCCATTAGTGGGTCCACCCACGGATATGTTTAGTAAGTATATATTTTTTTACGTAAGCTTTTACTAATCTTTATCGTGAATTATTAGGCATAAGTTGAAATGGGAATTACATGCAGTTACTAAGGTCAGTATATGACTCTAGTGACTAGACTAATAATTAGCAATTCACAAATAACCTGTAAATAGGCGAATGAAACTTATGACTGCGTTTCGGTCACTTGGATCACTAATTGAAGGTTCAAGTCACACCGAAACGTCGTCATAAGCATCAGTCTCCTACGTGAGGGTTATTTATGTGTTCAAGTCTCGGTATTGTGCCTTTTTACTCTTTAGATTAATAAACAGCTGCAAAATCAGCAATTCAATTTGATTTGGACAGACTCTGATTCGTCCTCATTAGCTTTCTTCAATAAAAATATTTGTTAGAGGCACAAGAGCTGACTAGTGCTCTCTGATCTAGACAAACTAGTATCAGCATCTAAATTTTCAGATTATGTGGATGCTTATTTTCTTATTGTGGTGTTGATGTGGTGTTGTATTATGTGTGGTGGTGGTGGTATTAATGTGTTATTGGTGTGGTAGTGTTGCTGTGGTATTATTGATGTGGTAGTGTTGTGGTATTATTGGTGTGGTAGTGTTGTTGTGGTATTATTGGTGTGGTAGTGTTGTGGTATTATTGGTGTGGTAGTGTTGTTGTGGTATTATTGATGTGGTAGTGTTGTGGTATTATTGGTGTGGTAGTGTGGTATTATTGGTGTGGTAGTGTTGATGTGGTGTTGCTATGGTATTATTGGTGTGGTAATGTTGGTGTGGTGGTGTTGGTGTAGTGGTGTTGATGTGATGGTGTTGGATTATTATTATAATCATGGGGGAGCGCTAAACCCGTAGGATTATACAGCGCATGTAGGGGGGGATGGAAGGTATTCAGACTCAATTCAGGGAACCGGAGCACAGATCCAATTCGCTAGATCAAGAGCCCCTCACCAGCATCAAGGAACCTCTCTTGAGGGGGATGGTGTTGGAATCAAGGAGACCAAAAACGACCCTAACTGTGGACATTCAACAGATCCTACACAAAAGGTAAACCTCCCTTTTTAATGAAACTGAGTTCAGCAATACCAGTTTCCTCGACTACGACAGTGAGTAGATGCCAAAACATAAGCAGGTCGAGAGCTGAACTTGGGACCAGAGACAATGTCTCCACAACCTCTGGAAACGTTAAATATCACTGTCTAAATAATGTTCTGCGAAAAGAGTTAAGAGATTTATGTCCCGGCTCATCAATGGACACATACTCTACCAAAAAACAGTCTAAATGACACAGACTAAGTAGAACAGCATTTTCCCATACAGAGCAACAGAGAGGATGTTGCCTTAGTGAGCAACAGCTATAGAGAGAGAGAGAGAGAGAGAGTGAGGCAGACCCAGCACCAACAACATCACGTGTATCACATGACTTGAACCAGCTGAAGCTTGGCAACAACTGTTAAACAAGCGAGCAGGTAGTTTGCGACTGCTGGCAGCCAATCAATACTCTCCCAAAAGTGAGCACAGTGAGAGGTGTAGCTGTTACATTCTACCTACATATATAAGCTAATATAATAAATCATATAATAATATGAAGCATGAAATTTTTATTTTAGCTATTATGAAAATATCAGCAATATATAATTATTTGAAAAAATATGTACGGTATTATTCGTTATGTCTTTTTCATAGGTCGATACAGTGTGGTGTTGGTGTGGTGGTGCACCAGCACCAACACAGCACCAACAATGCAGCACCACTACCAACAATGCAGCACCACCACCAACAATGCAGCACCACCACCAACAATGCAGCACCACCACCAACAATGCAGCACCACCACCAACAATGCAGCACCACCACCAACACAGCACCATCACCACCACAGCACCTCCACAACCTCACCACTATCACAACAACACTATCACCACAACTTCCCACCACCACAAAACCTCCAACCACAACACCCGACCACCACAAAACCTCCAACCACAACACCCCACCACCACAACACCCCACCACCACAGCGCCCCCAACCACCACACCACCACAAAAGCTCCTCCACCACAACACCCCAACACCACAAAACTCCCACCACCACAACATCCCACCCCAATCACCACAACAACCTCACCACCACCACAACAACAACAATACCCCAATCACAACACCACCAACACAGCATCACAAGTGCACTACCACAACACCACCATTACCACAACAACACCACCACCACCACCACAGCATCACCACAAATGCACTACCACAACACTATCACCACCACAGCAACAACACCACCACTACCACAACACCACCAGTGCACCAGCACCACCAGCAACACCACCACAGCACCACCACAACAACAACTCCACCACAACAGCACTACCATCGCCACAACACCACCACCACAGCACCACCAATATACCAGCAACACCACTACCACAGCACCACCAATATACCAGCAACACCACCACCACAGCACCACCAATATACCAGCAACACCACCACCACAACACCACCAATATACCAGTAACACCACCACAGCACCACTAATATACCAGTAACACCACCACAGCACCACCAATATACCAGCAACACCACCACCACAGCACCACCAATATACCAGCAACACCACCACCACAGCACCACCAATATACCAGCAACACCACCACCACAGCACCACCAATATACCAGCAACACCACCACCACCACAGCACCACCAATATACCAGCAACACCACCACCACAGCACCACCAATATACCAGCAACACCACCACCAATATACCAGCAACACCACCACCAAAGCATTACCAATGGACCGGAACCACCACCACCACCACAGCACCACCAATATACCAGCAACACCACCACCACAGCACCACCAATATACCAGCAACACCACCACCACAGCACCACCAATATACCAGCAACACCACCACCACAGCATTACCAATGGACCGGCACCGGCACCACCACCAGCAACACCACCACCACAGCACCACTAATATACCAGCAACAACACCACAGCACCACCAATATACCAGCAACACCACCACAGCACCACCAATATACCAGTAACACCACCACAGCACCACCAATATACCAGTAGCACCACAGCACCACCAATATACCAGCAACACCACCACCACAGCACCACCAATATACCAGTAGCACCACAGCACCACCAATATACCAGCAACACCACCACCACAGCACCACCAATATACCAGCAACACCACCACCACAGCACCACCAATATACCAGCAACACCACCACCACAGCACCACCAATATACCAGCAACACCACCACCACAGCACCACCAATATACCAGAACACCACCACAGCACCACTAATATACCAGTAACACCACCACAGCACCACCAATATACCAGCAACACCACCACCACAGCACCACCAATATACCAGCAACACCACCACCACAGCACCACCACCACCACAGCACCACCACCACCACAGCACCACCAATATACCAGCAACACCGCCACCACAGCACCACCAATATACCAGCAACACCACCACCAATATACCAGCAACACCACCACCACAGCATTACCAATGGACCGGCACCACCATCACCACCACAGCACCACCAATATACCAGCAACACCACCACCATAGCACAACCAATATACCAGCAACACCACCACTACAGCACCACCAATATACCAGCAATACCACCACCACAGCATTACCAATGGACCGGCACCACCACCACCACCACAGCATTACCAATGGACCGGCACCACCACCACCACCACAGCACCACCAATATACCAGCAACACCACCACAGCACCACCAATATACCAGCAACACCACCACCACAGCACCACCAATATACCAGCAACACCACCACCACAGCATTACCAATGGACCGGCACCACCACCACCACCACCACCACAGCACCACCAATATACCAGCAACACCACCACAGCACCACCAATATACCAGTAACACCACCACAGCACCACCAATATACCAGTAACACCACCAGAGCACCACCAATATACCAGCACCACCAGAGCACCACCAATATACCAGCACCACCACAGCACCACCAATATACCAGCACCACCACAGCACCACCACAGCACCATCAGGAACAACACCACCACAGCATCACCTTGACACAGTTATGATGCTGCATCTCCTTCCTTCACAACCTTCCAACATCTCTCAACATTTTACTTATAAATATTATATACACCTTAAAATATACATGTCATAAATGTTATAAATACTTTTAATATCATAAATACTTTTAATATCATAAATACCAATACCATAAGTACCATAGATATCCTAGAAACTATAAATAATTTAAATAACATAAATACTATAAATACTTGATAAAATACAGTCGACTCCATCTTGATTTTCTCTTTGTATATAATTCGCCTAAATTTCATTTATTTTTTTTATTAAATTTTATTTCCTAAAAATCTAAAGTTTATTTTTCAAAAACTTTTTTAAAACTTTGTTTTTTTTTTTTTTTTGGGGGGGGGGGGGGACATTTCTTAAACCATCAAAATTTTAGTTCAGTCATTCGCAATTTTTTTTTCTTTAATTCTTACTGAAAAAAAAGTTATCTTTTAGGTAGCGATGTGCCGAAGTATCGGCGGGTATCGGCGGGTATCGGCGGGTATCGGCGGGTATCGGCAAGTATCGGCCATTTTTACATACTAAGTATGAGTAATAACATTATCTTCTCAGAGAAATTAAGTTATTTAATATTTAACTTAACTGTGTTGTTTAAAACACATTATGCAATAAACATTTCCTTGTATACTACACATAGTTATTATCATTTAAAAAAAAATATTGGAAAGGTATCGATATCGATAACGGTTAATATTGGATATCGGCATCGGCCAAAATTTTGGTATCGTCCCATCACTACTCTTAAGTCTTTTTTTACAATTGTTTTCCCTTAAATTTTCTCAAGTAAATTTTAAGTTAAAAAAAAAAACAGTTCTTAGCACTTCCCTAAAAATTTTTTTTAGCTCTCAAATCTTCGTTGAAAAATACAATTATTATTTTCTTCAAACCAACATTTCGTAAACTATCTAAAAAATTGACCTCTCAGCAATAATATAAATTTTTGTAGATATTTTAGCATAGTATTTTATAAACTAATATAAAATACTGTAATATTAAATATAAAATAATACTATATATATATATATATATATATATATATATATATATATATATATATATATATATATATATATATATGTATATATTTATATATACATATATTTTTATTTATTATTATCACACTGGCCGATTCCCACCAAGGCAGGGTGGCCCGAAAAAGAAAAACTTTCACCATCATTCACTCCATCACTGTCTTGCCAGAAGGGTGCTTTACACTACAGTTTTTAAACTGCAACATTAACACCCCTCCTTCAGAGTGCAGGCACTGTACTTCCCATCTCCAGGACTCAAGTCCGGCCTGCCGGTTTCCCTGAACCCCTTCATAAATGTTACTTTGCTCACACTCCAACAGCACGTCAAGTATTAAAAACCATTTGTCTCCATTCACTCCTATCAAACACGCTCACGCATGCCTGCTGGAAGTCCAAGCCCCTCGCACACAAAACCTCCTTTACCCCCTCCCTCCAACCTTTCCTAGGCCGACCCCTACCCCGCCTTCCTTCCACTACAAACTGATACACTCTTGAAGTCACTCTGTTTCGCTCCATTCTCTCTACATGTCCGAACCACCTCAACAACCCTTCCTCAGCCCTCTGGACAACAGTTTTGGTAATCCCGCACCTCCTCCTAACTTCCAAACTACGAATTCTCTGCATTATATTCACACCACACATTGCCCTCAGACATGACATCTCCACTGCCTCCAGCCTTCTCCTCGCTGCAACATTCATCACCCATGCTTCACACCCATATAAGAGCGTTGGTAAAACTATACTCTCATACATTCCCCTCTTTGCCTCCAAGGACAAAGTTCTTTGTCTCCACAGACTCCTAAGTGCACCACTCACCCTTTTCCCCTCATCAATTCTATGATTCACCTCATCTTTCATAGACCCATCCACTGACACGTCCACTCCCAAATATCTGAATACATTCCCCTCCTCCACACTCTCTCCCTCCAATCTGATATCCAATCTTTCATCACCTAATCTTTTTATTATCCTCATTACCTTACTCTTTCCTATATTCACTTTTAATTTTCTTCTTTTGCACACCCTACCAAATTCATCCACCAATCTCTGCAGCTTCTCTTCAGAATCTCCCAAGAGCACAGTGTCATCAGCAAAGAGCAACTGTGACAACTCCCACTTTATGTGTGATTCTTTATCTTTTAACTCCACGCCTCTTGCCAAGACCCTCGCGTTTACTTCTCTTATAACCCCATCTATAAATATATTAAACAACCACGGTGACATCACACATCCTTATCTAAGGCCTACTTTTACTGGGAAATAATTTCCCTCTTTCCTACATACTCTAACTTGAGCCTCACTATCCTCGTAAAAACTCTTCACTGCTTTCAGTAACCTACCTCCCACACCATACACCTGCAACATATGCCACATTGCCCCATATCCACCCTGTCATACGCCTTTTCCAAATCCATAAATGCCACAAAGACCTCTTTAGCCTTATCTAAATACTGTTCACTTATATGCTTCACTGTAAACACCTGGTCCACACACCCCCTACCTTTCCTAAAGCCTCCTTGTTCATCTGCTATCCTATTCTCCGTCTTACTCTTAATTCTTTCAATAATAACTCTACCATACACTTTACCAGGTATACTCAACAGACTTATCCCCCTATAATTTTTGCACTCTCTTTTGTCCCCTTTGCCTTTATACAAAGGAACTATGCATGCTCTCTGCCAATCCCTAGGTACCTTACCCTCTTCCATACATTTATTAAATAATTGCACCAACCACTCCAAAACTATATCCCCACCTGCTTTTAACATTTCTATCTTTATCCCATCAATCCCGGCTGCCTTACCCCCTTTCATTTTACCTACTGCCTCACGAACTTCCCCCACACTCACAACTGGCTCTGCCTCACTCCTACAAGATGTTATTCCTCCTTGCCCTATGCACGAAATCACAGCTTCCCTATCTTCATCAACATTTAACAATTCCTCAAAATATTCCCTCCATCTTCCCAATACCTCTAACTCTCCATTTAATAACTCTCCTCTCCTATTTTTAACTGACAAATCCATTTGTTCTCTAGGCTTCCTTAACTTGTTTATCTCACTCCAAAACTTTTTCTTATTTTCAACAAAATTTGTTGATAACATCTCACCCGCTCTCTCATTTGCTCTCTTTTTACATTACTTCACCACTCTCTTAACCTCTCTCTTTTTCTCCATATACTCTTCCCTCCTTGCATCACTTCTACTTTGTAAAAACTTCTCATATGCTAACTTTTTCTCCCTTACTACTCTCTTTACATCATCACTCCATCAATCGCTCCTCTTCCCTCCCGCACCCACTTTCCTGTAACAACAAACTTCTGCTGAACACTCTAACACTACATTTTTAAACCTACCCCATACCTCTTCGACCCCATTGCCTATGCTCTCATTAGCCCATCTATCCTCCAATAGCTGTTTATATCTTACCCTAACTGCCTCCTCTTTTAGTTTATAAACCTTCACCTCTCTCTTCCCTGATGCTTCTATTCTCCTTGTATCCCATCTTCCTATTACTCTCAGTGTAGCTACAACTAGAAAGTGATCTGATAAATCTGTGGCCCCTCTATAAACATGTACATCCTGAAGTCTACTCAACAGTCTTTTATCTACCAATACATAATCCAACAAACTACTATCATTTCGCCCTACATCATATCTTGTATACTTATTTATCCTCTTTTTCTTAAAATATGTATTACCTGTAACTAAACCCCTTTTTATACAAAGTTCAATCAAAGGGCTCCCATTTTCATTTACACTTGGCACCCCAAACTTACCTACCACACCCTCTCTAAAAGTTTCTCCTACTTTAGCATTCAGGTCCCCTACCACAATTACTCTCTCACTTGGTTCAAAGGCTCCTATACATTCACTTAACATCTCCCAAAATCTCTCTCTCTCCTCTACATTCCTCTCTTCTCCAGGTGCATACACGTTTATTATGACCCACTTTTCGCATCCAACCTTTACTTTAATCCACATAATTCTTGAATTTACACATTCATATTCTCTTTTCTCCTTCCATAACTGATCCTTCAATATTACTGCTACCCCTTCCTTTGCTCTAACTCTCTCAGATACTCCAGATTTAATCCCATTTATTTCCCCCCACCGAAACTCCCCTACCCCCTTCAGCTTTGTTTCGCTTAGGGCCAGGACATCCAACTTCTTTTCATTCATAACATCAGCAATCATCTGTTTCTTGTCATCCGCACTACATCCAAGCACATTCAAGCATCCCAGTTTTATAAAGTTTTTCTTCTTCTCTTTTTTAGTAAATGTCTACAGGAGAAGGGGTTACTAGCCCATTGCTCCCGGCATTTTAGTCACCTCATACGACACGCATGGCTTACGGAGGAAAGATTCTTTTCCACTTCACCATGGACAATAGAAGAAATAAAGAAGAACAAGAGCTATTTAGAAAAAGGAGAAAAACCTAGATGTATGTATATATATATGCATGTGCGTGTCTGTGAAGTGTGACCAAAGTGTTAGTAGGAGTAGCAAGATATCCCTGTTATCTAGTGTGTTTATGAGACAGAAAAAGAAACCAGCAATCATGCAAAACAGTTACAGGTTTCTGTTTCACAGTCATCTGGCAGGACGGTAGTACTTCCCTGGGTGGTTGCTGTCTACCAACCTACTACCTACTACTATGTATATATATATATATATATATATATATATATATATATATATATATATATATATATATATATATATATATATACCCTTGGAGCATGGGGCAAATGTGCTCTAAAGTTCCTCAAAGAGCTAGGCGAAAAGCTCATCATAAAAACCAAGGACCACAGGGCGACCAGCTTCCTCTTTTATAGACTCAGTGTTGCGATCCAGAGAGGAAATGCCTGCAGCATTCTGGGCACGCGGCCCACCGCCGGGGAGCTGGACGAAGTATTCGAGATGTAGCTCTGAGTTACCTATGTTGTTTTACTTTCTGTTGTATTTTTGTGAATGTTTGGCCAATGTATTTTGTCTTTTTATATATATATATATATATATATATATATATATATATATATATATATATATATATATATATATATATATATATATATATATATATATATATATATATATATATTACTGTGCTGAATATGCAAAACTGGTCAATTAGCAAGAACTCATTTAAAATTAATTCCTTTCTAAAATTTACTCTTATACATTTAAAGATATATATATATTTTTTCATTTATGTTTATGTAAAAATTAATAATTTTGCATACACAAATTTTCGCTTGCCTTATTCGGCAAGAAGAGCGTTGTATATATACAATATTTTAAGAATATAGGTCATCACACAGTATAATGCTTAATGATGACAAAAATATATATCTTAAAGGGTTGAGCAGATTTACATAACTCGCAAATTCGTGTTTACGGTATTTACGCTTGTTTGTAAACACATTATATACGTGATGGTCAGACCGTGGCAACACTGTGTTAATGTGTGTGCGTGCTGGACGCTGTACGTGATGGCTTTACCGTGTGTGTCGCTAGTTAGGATCAAAAATAGCTCACCTGCATGATGGAATCTCCCTTGAGAGGTTTGGTACCTTAAATGAGGTTGTTATGTTGCATTTCCTTATACCTTATCACTCCTGCATGATGCAGAACCCCCCTAAAAAATGAGTAAGGTTATGGTATCCGAGGCTCTCTGGAGCAACTTACGTTCTGCCGTCTCACTCGCTCTATCAGACACTAATGTTTCCCGAGTTTGTGGATAAACCTCTTCCTAATATTGACTGATCTAGGGCACTTGTGATCCAGTAATGTTCACCTGGCGACCCACATCATGTATCTACGTGGTATTTATGCCATGTTTGTATGTAGTGGACACATGGTGTATGTACGGGGTAACTAAACCGTGTGTGTACGTGGTCCGTGTGTGTGTGCGATAAGTTCCTTCTCACCAAGATTATGGTGTTACATATTCTCTCTCTCTCTCTCTCTCTCTCTCATCCATTTTTATGAAGTATAAGTGAATAATTACTGTGACATGTGCTAAGGACAGGTGCGCGTTTCCTCATACACTGACCGTTTTATGCACCAGTTAAGCGCAGTGTGCCCAAGTCCTGGAGCTGGAGGTGGTACAAGGCCGCCTCCAGTCTAACACATCATGTATTCCTGGCAGCAGTCTCACGTTTTCAGAAAACGATAAAACAATTTTACCAACTTTAATTGATATTCGGAATGTAATTTATTCATTTCCTTAATAATAATAATAATAATAATAATAATAATAATAATAATAATAATAATAATAATATGCCTTAGTTTCGCAAGATACGTAGTTCTTAATGAGAGAGAGAGAGTGATACTAGGCATTTCTGTGGGATATCGCACCATGACCAAGACACATCAGCTGGCCTTGCACCGGCCTACGTCTGGGTGAGTCAGGCTTTGCCCTAGATTCCTTTGCTAGGTGCCGCCCTCTAGCTGCCATATATGAGAGCTTGGTGCTGCCCTCTACCTGCCGTTTATCACAATACACCGTCTGCCCTTCGCTCGCCATCCACCCTAGACCCTCCGAGTCGTCTGCTACGCACCATAGCTTCTGTAAATCGCCTGACATCCCACATTAAGTTTCCATAATCGCCTGCCATCTCGTTTATTTTTACCAACGGCGCCTGCCAATCAACTTAGGCCGAGCCCAGGGAAAACTTGTCAACCTGCCTAGCTGCCTAATATCGTTCGCCATCCGGCCTAGGTTGTCAGCGCCATCTGTGTGATGCATTCAAATACAAATTTATTTCCACATGATACATTGTGCAGAAATAGGTGACTTTTGGGTGCACATGTTGAAAGTCTATTGTTATGCAGAGCATTTCGGGAGAGAGAAGCTTATGACGACGTTCCGGTACGGCTTGTGAATGGTCCAAGTCAGACCGAAACGTCGTCATAAGCTTTTCTCTCTCCTATATGAAGGTTATTTGTATATTGTTCCAGTCACGGTATCGTGCTTAAAGGACAAAGAAGACCGCAGATGGAGAACATACTCAGGGGTCATACAGTGCAAACTTCACTCAAGCAAGAAGATCTTGAGGTGAGCATCACACCGAATACATCCCCTGAGGCTCACATCAAATATCTATTAACCAGGTGCATGCCTCACGCTCACCCGTCTGCGTTCTGTAAATAAAAACAGAGTAAACACGGGGAACGACTATCATGTCAGAATCAAAAAAGGTTGTGCTGTGACGATCACATTTTCACTCTTTCAACTTGTGATAAAATACACTATTATTATGTGCACTATAATCACAGTAAATGATAAGAAAATACCAAGCGCTTTCGTCATCTCTGTCACATTCTCAGGAAATAGCGAGTAATAAAGCATAAGATAACTTTAAGTTCTCCTTGAACATTTTATTACATGATATTGCATACGAATTATATTGTCTGTGACCTTGCTGCACTCTGCAGAGTGACCTTGCTGCACTCTGCAGTGTGACCTTGCTGCACTCTGCAGAGTGACCTTGCTGCACTCTGCAGAGTGACCTTGCTGCACTCTGCAGTGTGACCTTGCTGCACTCTGCAGAGTGACCTTGCTGCACTCTGCAGTGTGACCTTGCTGCACTCTGCAGAGTGACCTTGCTGCACTCTGCAGATTGACCTTCCTGCACTCTGCAGTGTGACCTTGCTGCACTCTGCAGAGTGACCTTGCTGCACTCTGCAGTGTGACCTTGCTGCACTCTGCAGTGTGACCTTGCTGCACTCTGCAGAGTGACCTTGCTGCACTCTGCAGAGTGACCTTGCTGCACTCTACAGTGTGACCTTGCTGCACTCTGCAGTGTGACCTTGCTGCACTCTGCAGAGTGACCTTGCTGCACTCTGCAGTGTGACCTTGCTGCACTCTGCAGTGTGACCTTGCTGCACTCTGCAGAGTGACCTTGTTGTACTCTGCAGTGTGACCTTGCTGCACTCTGCAGAGTGACCTTGCTGCACTCTGCAGAGTGACCTTGCTGCACTCTGCAGAGTGCCCTTGTTGCACTCTGCAGAGTGACCTTGTTGCACTCTGCAGAGTGACCTTGCTGCACTCTGCAGTGTGACCTTGCTGCATTCTGCAGTGTGACCTTGCTGCACTCTGCAGTGTGACCTTGTTGCACTCTGCAGAGTGACCTTGCTGCACTCTGCAGTGTGACCTTGCTGCACTCTGCAGTGTGACCTAGCTGCACTCTGCAGAGTGACCTTGTTGCACTCTGCAGAGTGACCTTGTTGCACTCTGCAGAGTGACCTTGCTGCACTCTGCAGTGTGACCTTGCTGCACTCTGCAGTGTGACCTTGCTGCACTCTGCAGTGTGACCTTGCTGCACTCTGCAGTGTGACCTTGTTGCACTCTGCAGAGTGACCTTGTTGCACTCTGCAGAGTGACCTTGTTGCACTCTACAGTGTGACCTTGCTACACTCTGCAGTGTGACCTTGCTGCACTCTGCAGTGTGACCTTGCTGCACTCTGCAGTGTGACCTTGCTGCACTCTGCAGTGTGACCTTGCTGTACTCTGCAGTGTGACCTTCCTGCACTCTGCAGTGTGACCTTGCAGCACTCTGCAGAGTGACCTTGTTGCACTCTGCAGTGTGACCTTGCTGCACTCTGCAGAGTGACCTTGCTGCACTCTGCAGTGTGACCTTGCTGCACTCTGCAGTGTGACCTTGCTGCACTCTGCAGAGTGACCTTGCTGCACTCTGCAGAGTGACCTTGCTGCACTCTGCAGTGTGACCTTGCTGCACTCTGCAGTGTGACCTTGCTGCACTCTGCAGTGTGACCTTGCTGCACTCTGCAGTGTGACCTTGCTGCACTCTGCAGTGTGACCTTGCTGCACTCTGCAGTGTGACCTTGCTGCACTCTGCAGAGTGACCTTGTTGCACTCTGCACAGTGACCTTTTTGCACTCTGCAGTGTGACCTTGCTGCACTCTGCAGAGTGACCTTGCTGCACTCTAGAGTGTGACCTTGCTGCACTCTGCAGAGTGACCTTGTTGCACTCTGCAGTGTGACCTTGCTGCACTCTGCAGAGTGACCTTGCTGCACTCTACAGTGTGACCTTGCTGCACTCTGCAGAGTGACCTTGTTGCACTCTGCAGAGTGACCTTGCTGCACTCTGCAGTGTGACCTTGCTGCACTCTGCAGAGTGACCTTGGTACACTCTTTTGTACTTAAATGGTTTTTAATAAATATGTACGCAGAAGCAACTGCAATGTTGGGTGGAGTGTATCAGCAGTGTTGGGTGGAGTGTATCAGCAGTCTTGGGTGGAGTGTATCAGCAGTGTTGGATGGAGTGTATCAGCAGTGTTGGGTGGAGTGTATCAGCAGTGTTGGGTGGAGTGTATCAGCAGTGTTGGGTGGAGTGCATCAGCAGTGTTGGGTGGAGGGTATCAGCAGTGTTGGGTGGAGTGTATCAGCAGTGTTGGATGGAGAGTATCAGCAGTGTTGGGTGGAGTGTATCAGCAGTGTTGGGTGGAGTGTATCAGCAGTGTTGGGTGGAGTGTATCAGCAGTGTTGGGTGGAGTGTATCAGCAGTGTTGGATGGAGTGTATCAGCAGTGTTGGGTGGAGTGTATCAGCAGTGTTGGGTGGAGTGTATCAGCAGTGTTGGGTGGAGTGTATCAGCAGTGTTGGGTGGAGTGTATCAGCAGTGTTGAGTGTAGTGTATCAGCAGTGTTGGGTGGAGTGTATTAGCAGTGTTGGGTGGAGTATATCAACAGTGTTGGATGGAGTGTATCAGCAGTGTTGGGTGGAGTGTATCAGCAGTGTTGGGTGGAGTGTATCAGCAGTGTTGGGTGGGGTGCATTAGCAGTGTTGGGTGGAGTGTATCAGCAGTGTTTGGTGGAGTGTATCAGCAGTGTTGGGTGGAGTGTATCAGCAGTGTTGGATGGAGTGTATCAGCAGTGCTGGGTGGAGTGTATCAGCAGTGTTGGGTGGAGTGTATCATCAGTGTTAGGTGGAGTGTATCATCAGTGTTGGGTGGAGTGTATCAGCAGTGTTGGGTGGAGTGTATCAGCAGTGTTGGGTGGAGTGTATCAGCAGTGTTGGGTGGAGTGTATCAGCAGTGTTGGGTGGAGTGTATCAGCAGTGTTGGGTGGAGTGTATCAGCAGTGTTGGGTGGAGTGTATCAGCAGTGTTGAGTGGAGTGTATCAGCAGTGTTGAGTGTAGTGTATCAGCAGTGTTGGGTGGAGTGTATCAGCAGTGTTGGGTGGAGTGTATCAGCAGTGTTGGGTGGAGTGTATCAGCAGTGTTGGGTGGAGTGTATCAGCAGTGTTGGGTGGAGTGTATCAGCAGTGTTGGGTGGAGTGTATCAGCAGTGTTGGATGGGGTGTATCAGCAGTGTTGGGTGGAGTGTATCAGCAGTGTTGGGTGGAGTGTATCAGCAGTGTTGGGTGGAGTGTATCAGCAGTGTTGGGTGGAGTGTATCAGCAGTGTTGGGTGGAGTGTATCAGCAGTGTTGGGTGGAGTGTATCAGCAGTGTTGGGTGGAGTGTATCAGCAGTGTTGGGTGGAGTGTATCAGCAGTGTTGGGTGGAGTGTATCAGCAGTGTTGGGTGGAGTGTATCAGCAGTGTTGGGTGGAGTGTATCAGCAGTGTTGGGTGGAGTGTATCAGCAGTGTTGGGTGGAGTGTATCAGCAGTGTTGGGTGGAGTGTATCAGCAGTGTTGGGTGGAGTGTATCAGCAGTGTTGGGTGGAGTGTATCATCAGTGTTGGGTGGAGTGTATCAGCAGTGTTGGGTGGAGTGTATCAGCAGTGTTGGGTGGAGTGTATCAGCAGTGTTGAGTGTAGTGTATCAGCAGTGTTGGGTGGAGTGTATTAGCAGTGTTGGGTGGAGTGTATCAGCAGTGTTGGATGGAGTGTATCAGCAGTGTTGGGTGGAGTGTATCAGCAGTGTTGGGTGGAGTGTATCAGCAGTGTTGGGTGGGGTGCATTAGCAGTGTTGGGTGGAGTGTATCAGCAGTGTTGGGTGGAGTGTATCAGCAGTGTTGGGTGGAGTGTATCAGCAGTGTTTGGTGGAGTGTATCAGCAGTGTTTGGTGGAGTGTATCAGCAGTGTTTGGTGGAGTGTATCAGCAGTGTTGGGTGGAGTGTATCAGCAGTGTTGGGTGGAGTGTATCAGCAGTGTTGGGTGGAGTGTATCAGCAGTGTTGGGTGGAGTGTATCAGCAGTGTTGGGTGGAGTGTATCAGCAGTGTTGGGTGGAGTGTATCAGCAGTGTTGGGTGGAGTGTATCAGCAGTGTTTGGTGGAGTGTATCAGCAGTGTTTGGTGGAGTGTATCAGCAGTGTTGGGTGGAGTGTATCAGCAGTGTTGGATGGAGTGTATCAGCAGTGCTGGGTGGAGTGTATCAGCAGTGTTGGGTGGAGTGTATCAGCAGTGTTGGGTGGAGTGTATCATCAGTGTTGGGTGGAGTGTATCAGCAGTGTTGGGTGGAGTGTATCAGCAGTGTTGGGTGGAGTGTATCAGCAGTGTTGGGTGGAGTGTATCAGCAGTGTTGGGTGGAGTGTATCAGCAGTGTTGGGTGGAGTGTATCAGCAGTGTTGGGTGGAGTGTATCAGCAGTGTTGAGTGGAGTGTATCAGCAGTGTTGAGTGTAGTGTATCAGCAGTGTTGGGTGGAGTGTATCAGCAGTGTTGGGTGGAGTGTATCAGCAGTGTTGGGTGGAGTGTATCAGCAGCGTTGGGTGGAGTGTATCAGCAGTGTAGGGTGAAGTATATCAGCAGTGTTGGGTGGAGTGTATCAGCAGTGTTGGGTGGAGTGTATCAGCAGTGTTGGGTGGAGTGTATCAGCAGTGTTGGGTGAAGTGTATTAGCAGTGTTGGGTGGAGTGTATCAGCAGTGTTGGGTGGAGTGTATCAGCAGTGTTGGGTGGAGTGTATCAGCAGTGTTGGGTGGAGTGTATCAGCAGTGTTGGGTGGAGTGTATCAGCAGTGTTGGGTGGAGTGTATCAGCAGTGTTGGGTGGAGTGTATCAGCAGTGTTGGGTGGAGTGTATCAGCAGTGTTGGGTGGAGTGTATCAGCAGTGTTGGGTGGAGTGTATCAGCAGTGTTGGGTGGAGTGTATCAGCAGTGTTGGGTGGAGTGTATCAGCAGTGTTGGGTGGAGTGTATCAGCAGTGTTGGGTGGAGTGTATCAGCAGTGTTGGGTGAAGTGTATATTAGCAGTGTTGGGTGGAGTGTATCAGCAGTGTTGGATGGAGTGTATCAGCAGAGTTGGGTGGAGTGTATCAGCAGTGTTGGGTGGAGTGTATCAGCAGTGTTGGGTGGAGTGTATCAGCAGTGTTGAGTGGAGTGTATCAGCAGTGTTGAGTGGAGTGTATCAGCAGTGTTGGATGGAGTGTATCACCAGTGTTGGGTGGAGTGTATCAGCAGTGTTGGGTGGAGTGTATCAGCAGTGTTGAGTGGAGTGTATCAGCAGTGTTGAGTGGAGTGTATCAGCAGTGTTGAGTAGAGTGTATCAGCAGTTTTGGATGGAGTGTATCAGCAGTGTTGGGTGGAGTGTATCAGCAGTGTTGGGTGGAGTGTATCATCAGTGTTGGGTGGAGTGTATCAGCAGTGTTGGGTGGAGTGCATCAGCAGTATTGGATGGAGTGTATCAGCAGTGTTGGGTGGAGTGTATCAGCAGTGTTGGGTGGAGTGTATCAGCAGTGTTGGGTGGAGTGTATCAGCAGTGTTGGGTGGAGTGTATCAGCAGTGTTGGGTGGAGTGTATCAGCAGTGTTGGGTGAAGTGTATCAGCAGTGTTGGGTGGAGTGTATCAGCAGTGTTGGGTGGAGTGTATCAGCAGTGTTGGATGGAGTGTATCAGCAGTGTTGGATGGAGTGTATCTGCAGTGTTGGGTGGAGTGTATTAGCAGTGTTGGATGGAGTGTATCAGCAGTGTTGAGTGGAGTGTATCAGCAGTGTTTGGTGCAGTGTATCAGCAGTGTTGGGTGGAGTGTATCTGCAGTGTTGGGTGGAGTGTATTAGCAGTGTTGGGTGAAGTGTATCAGCAGTGTTGGGTGGAGTGTATCAGCAGTGTTGGGTGAAGTGTATCAGCAGTGTTGGGTGGAGTGCATCAGCAGTGTTGGATGGAGTGTATCAGCAGTGTTGGGTGGAGTGTATCTGCAGTGTTGGGTGGAGTGTATTAGCAGTGTTGGATGGAGTGTATCAGCAGTGTTGAGTGGAGTGTATCAGCAGTGTTGGGTGGAGTGTATCTGCAGTGTTGGGTGGAGTGTATCTGCAGTGTTGGGTGGAGTGTATTAGCAGTGTTGGGTGAAGTGTATCAGCAGTGTAGGGTGGAGTGTATCAGCAGTGTTGGGTGAAGTGTATCAGCAGTGTTGGGTGGAGTGTATCAGCAGTGTTGGATGGAGTGTATCAGCAGTGTTGGGTGGAGTGTATCTGCAGTGTTGGGTGGAGTGTATTAGCAGTGTTGGATGGAGTGTATCAGCAGTGTTGAGTGGAGTGTATCAGCAGTGTTGGGTGGAGTGTATCAGCAGTGTTGGGTGGAGTGTATCTGCAGTGTTGGGTGGAGTATATTAGCAGTGTTGGGTGAAGTGTATCAGCAGTGTTGGGTGGAGTGTATCAGCAGTGTTGAGTGGAGTGTATCAGCAGTGTTGGGTGAATTGTATTAGCAGTGTTGGGTGGAGTGTATATGCAGTGTTGGGTGGAGTGTATCAGCAGTGTTGGGTGAAGTGTATCAGCAGTGTTGGATGGAGTGTATCAGCAGTGTTGGGTGGAGTGTATCAGCAGTGTTGGATGGAGTGTATCAGCAGTATTTGGTGGAGTGTATCAGCAGTGTTGGATGGAGTGTATCAGCAGTGTTGGATGGAGTGTCAGCAGTGTTGGGTGAAGTGTATTAGCAGTGTTGGGTGGAGTGTATCAGCAGTGTTGAGTGGAGTGTATCAGCAGTGTTGGATGAATTGTATTAGCAGTGTTGAGTGGAGTGTATCTGCAGTGTTGGGTGGAGTGTATCAGCAGTGTTGGGTGAAGTGTATCAGCAGTGTTGGGTGGAGTGTATCAGCAGTGTTGGGTGGAGTGTATCAGCAGTGTTGGGTGGAGTGTATCAGCAGTGTTGGGTGGAGTGTATCAGCAGTGTTGGGTGGAGTGTATCAGCAGTGTTGGATGGAGTGTATCAGCAGTGTTGGGTGGAGTGTATCAGCAGTGTTGGATGGAGTGTATCAGCAGTGTTGGATGGAGTGTATCAGCAGTGTTGGGTGAAGTGTATTAGCAGTGTTGGATGGAGTGTATCAGCAGTGTTGGATGGAGTGTATCAGCAGCAGTGTTGGGTGAATTGTATCAGCAGTGTTGGGTGGAGTGTATCAGCAGTGTTGGGTGGAGTGTATCAGCAGTGTTGGGTGGAGTGTATCAGCAGTGCTGGGTGGAGTGTATCAGCAGTGTTGGGTGGGTGTATCAGCAGTGTTGGGTGGAGTGTATCAGCAGTGTTGGGTGGAGTGTATCAGCAGTGTTGGGTGGAGTGTATCAGCAGTGTTGGGTGGAGTGTATCAGCAGTGTTGGGTGGAGTGTATCAGCAGTGTTGGGTGGAGTGTATCAGCAGTGTTGGGTGGAGTGTATCAGCAGTGTTGGGTGGAGTGTATCAGCAGTGTTGGGTGGAGTGTATCAGCAGTGTTGGGTGGAGTGTATCAGCAGTGTTGGGTGGAGTGTATCAGCAGTGTTGGGTGGAGTGTATCAGCAGTGTTGGGTGGAGTGTATCAGCAGTGTTGGGTGGAGTGTATCAGCAGTGTTGGGTGGAGTGTATCAGCAGTGTTGGGTGGAGTGTATCAGCAGTGTTGGGTGGAGTGTATCAGCAGTGTTGGGTGGAGTGTATCAGCAGTGTTGGGTGGAGTGTATCAGCAGTGTTGGGTGGAGTGTATCAGCAGTGTTGGGTGGAGTGTATCAGCAGTGTTGGGTGGAGTGTATCAGCAGTGTTGGGTGGAGTGTATCAGCAGTGTTGGGTGGAGTGTATCAGCAGTGTTGGGTGGAGTGTATCAGCAGTGTTGGGT
The DNA here is from genome assembly GCF_038502225.1 of Cherax quadricarinatus. Classification (NCBI taxonomy): domain Eukaryota; kingdom Metazoa; phylum Arthropoda; class Malacostraca; order Decapoda; family Parastacidae; genus Cherax; species Cherax quadricarinatus. The sequence goes on from NC_091348.1 coordinate 5,126,127, forward strand.
GGAGTGTATCAGCAGTGTTGGGTGGAGTGTATCAGCAGTGTTGAGGTATGCAGTGTTGGGTGGAGTGTATCAGCAGTGTTGGGTGGAGTGTATCAGCAGTGTTGGGTGGAGTGTATCAGCAGTGTTGGGTGGAGTGTATCAGCAGTGTTGGGTGGAGTGTATCAGCAGTGTTGGGTGGAGTGTATCAGCAGTGTTGGGTGGAGTGTATCAGCAGTGTTGGGTGGAGTGTATCAGCAGTGTTGGGTGGAGTGTATCAGCAGTGTTGGGTGGAGTGTATCAGCAGTGTTGGGTGGAGTGTATCAGCAGTGTTGGGTGGAGTGTATCAGCAGTGTTGGGTGGAGTGTATCAGCAGTGTTGGGTGGAGTGTATCAGCAGTGTTGGGTGGAGTGTATCAGCAGTGTTGGGTGGAGTGTATCAGCAGTGTTGGGTGGAGTGTATCAGCAGTGTTGGATGGAGTGTATCAGCAGTGTTGGGTGGAGTGTATCAGCAGTGTTGGGTGGAGTGTATCAGCAGTGTTGGGTGGAGTGTATCAGCAGTGTTGGGTGGAGTGTATCAGCAGTGTTGGGTGGAGTGTATCAGCAGTGTTGGGTGGAGTGTATCAGCAGTGTTGGGTGGAGTGTATCAGCAGTGTTGGGTGGAGTGTATCAGCAGTGTTGGGTGGAGTGTATCAGCAGTGTTGGGTGGAGTGTATCAGCAGTGTTGGGTGGAGTGTATCAGAAGTGTATCAGCAGTGTTGGGTGGAGTGTATCAGCAGTGTTGGGTGGAGTGTATCAGCAGTGTTGGGTGGAGTGTATCAGCAGTGTTGGGTGGAGTGTATCAGCAGTGTGGGTGGAGTCTATCAGCAGTGTTGGGTGGAGTGTATCAGCAGTGTTGGGTGGAGTGTATCAGCAGTGTTGGGTGGAGTGTATCAGCAGTGTTGGGTGGAGTGTATCAGCAGTGTTGGGTGGAGTGTATCAGCAGTGTTCAGGTGTTGTGGAGTGTATCAGCAGTGTTGGGTGGAGTGTATCAGCAGTGTTGGGTGGAGTGTATCAGCAGTGTTGGGTGGAGTGTATCAGCAGTGTTGGGTGGAGTGTATCAGCAGTGTTGGGTGGAGTGTATCAGCAGTGTTGGGTGGAGTGTATCAGCAGTGTTGGGTGGAGTGTATCAGCAGTGTTGGGTGGAGTGTATCAGCAGTGTTGGGTGGAGTGTATCAGCAGTGTTGGGTGGAGTGTATCAGCAGTGTTGGGTGGAGTGTATCAGCAGTGTTGGGTGAAGTGTATATTAGCAGTGTTGGGTGGAGTGTATCAGCAGTGTTGGATGGAGTGTATCAGCAGAGTTGGGTGGAGTGTATCAGCAGTGTTGGGTGGAGTGTATCAGCAGTGTTGGGTGGAGTGTATCAGCAGTGTTGAGTGGAGTGTATCAGCAGTGTTGAGTGGAGTGTATCAGCAGTGTTGGATGGAGTGTATCACCAGTGTTGGGTGGAGTGTATCAGCAGTGTTGGGTGGAGTGTATCAGCAGTGTTGAGTGGAGTGTATCAGCAGTGTTGAGTGGAGTGTATCAGCAGTGTTGAGTAGAGTGTATCAGCAGTTTTGGATGGAGTGTATCAGCAGTGTTGGGTGGAGTGTATCAGCAGTGTTGGGTGGAGTGTATCATCAGTGTTGGGTGGAGTGTATCAGCAGTGTTGGGTGGAGTGCATCAGCAGTATTGGATGGAGTGTATCAGCAGTGTTGGGTGGAGTGTATCAGCAGTGTTGGGTGGAGTGTATCAGCAGTGTTGGGTGGAGTGTATCAGCAGTGTTGGGTGGAGTGTATCAGCAGTGTTGGGTGGAGTGTATCAGCAGTGTTGGGTGAAGTGTATCAGCAGTGTTGGGTGGAGTGTATCAGCAGTGTTGGGTGGAGTGTATCAGCAGTGTTGGATGGAGTGTATCAGCAGTGTTGGATGGAGTGTATCTGCAGTGTTGGGTGGAGTGTATTAGCAGTGTTGGATGGAGTGTATCAGCAGTGTTGAGTGGAGTGTATCAGCAGTGTTTGGTGCAGTGTATCAGCAGTGTTGGGTGGAGTGTATCTGCAGTGTTGGGTGGAGTGTATTAGCAGTGTTGGGTGAAGTGTATCAGCAGTGTTGGGTGGAGTGTATCAGCAGTGTTGGGTGAAGTGTATCAGCAGTGTTGGGTGGAGTGCATCAGCAGTGTTGGATGGAGTGTATCAGCAGTGTTGGGTGGAGTGTATCTGCAGTGTTGGGTGGAGTGTATTAGCAGTGTTGGATGGAGTGTATCAGCAGTGTTGAGTGGAGTGTATCAGCAGTGTTGGGTGGAGTGTATCTGCAGTGTTGGGTGGAGTGTATCTGCAGTGTTGGGTGGAGTGTATTAGCAGTGTTGGGTGAAGTGTATCAGCAGTGTAGGGTGGAGTGTATCAGCAGTGTTGGGTGAAGTGTATCAGCAGTGTTGGGTGGAGTGTATCAGCAGTGTTGGATGGAGTGTATCAGCAGTGTTGGGTGGAGTGTATCTGCAGTGTTGGGTGGAGTGTATTAGCAGTGTTGGATGGAGTGTATCAGCAGTGTTGAGTGGAGTGTATCAGCAGTGTTGGGTGGAGTGTATCAGCAGTGTTGGGTGGAGTGTATCTGCAGTGTTGGGTGGAGTATATTAGCAGTGTTGGGTGAAGTGTATCAGCAGTGTTGGGTGGAGTGTATCAGCAGTGTTGAGTGGAGTGTATCAGCAGTGTTGGGTGAATTGTATTAGCAGTGTTGGGTGGAGTGTATATGCAGTGTTGGGTGGAGTGTATCAGCAGTGTTGGGTGAAGTGTATCAGCAGTGTTGGATGGAGTGTATCAGCAGTGTTGGGTGGAGTGTATCAGCAGTGTTGGATGGAGTGTATCAGCAGTATTTGGTGGAGTGTATCAGCAGTGTTGGATGGAGTGTATCAGCAGTGTTGGATGGAGTGTCAGCAGTGTTGGGTGAAGTGTATTAGCAGTGTTGGGTGGAGTGTATCAGCAGTGTTGAGTGGAGTGTATCAGCAGTGTTGGATGAATTGTATTAGCAGTGTTGAGTGGAGTGTATCTGCAGTGTTGGGTGGAGTGTATCAGCAGTGTTGGGTGAAGTGTATCAGCAGTGTTGGGTGGAGTGTATCAGCAGTGTTGGGTGGAGTGTATCAGCAGTGTTGGGTGGAGTGTATCAGCAGTGTTGGGTGGAGTGTATCAGCAGTGTTGGGTGGAGTGTATCAGCAGTGTTGGATGGAGTGTATCAGCAGTGTTGGGTGGAGTGTATCAGCAGTGTTGGATGGAGTGTATCAGCAGTGTTGGATGGAGTGTATCAGCAGTGTTGGGTGAAGTGTATCAGCAGTGTTGGGTGGAGTGTATCAGCAGTGTTGAGTGGAGTGTATCAGCAGTGTTGGGTGAATTGTATTAGCAGTGTTGGGTGGAGTGTATTAGTGTTGGGTGGAGTGTATCAGCAGTGTTGGGTGGAGTGTATCAGCAGTGTTGGATGGAGTGTATCAGCAGTATTGGGTGAAGTGTATCAGCAGTGTTGGGTGGAGTGTATCAGCAGTGTTGGGTGGGGTGTATCAGCAGTGTTGGGTGGAGTGTATCAGCAGTGTTGGGTGGAGTGCATCAGCAGTGTTGGGTGGAGTGTATCAGCAGTGTTGGGTGGAGTGTATCAGCAGTGTTGGGTGGAGTGTATCAGCAGTGTTGGGTGAAGTGTATCAGCAGTGTTGGGTGAAGTGTATCAGCAGTGTTGGGTGGAGTGTATCAGCAGTGTTGGGTGGAGTGTATCAGCAGTGTTGGGTGGAGTGTATCAGCAGTGTTGGATGGAGTGTATCAGCAGTGTTGGGTGAAGTGTATTAGCAGTGTTGGGTGAAGTGTATCAGCAGTGTTGGGTGGAGTGTATCAGCAGTGTTGGGTGAAGTGTATCAGCAGTGTTGGGTGAAGTGTATCAGCAGTGTTGGGTGAAGTGTATCAGCAGTGTTGGGTGAAGTGTATCAGCAGTGTTGGGTGGAGTGTATCAGCAGTGTTGGGTGAAGTGTATCAGCAGTGTTGGGTGAAGTGTATCAGCAGTGTTGGGTGGAGTGTATCAGCAGTGTTGGGTGGAGTGTATCAGCAGTGTTGGGTGGAGTGTATCAGCAGTGTTGGGTGGAGTGTATCAGCAGTGTTGGGTGGAGTGTATCAGCAGTGTTGGGTGAAGTGTATTAGCAGTGTTGGGTGAAGTGTATTAGCAGTGTTGGGTGGAGTGTATCAGCAGTGTTGGGTGGAGTGTATCAGCAGTGTTGGGTGGAGTGTATCAGCAGTGTTGGGTGAAGTGTATTAGCAGTGTTGGGTGAAGTGTATCAGCAGTGTTGGGTGGAGTGTATCAGCAGTGTTGGGTAGAGTGTATCAGCAGTGTTGGGTGGAGTGTATCAGCAGTGTTGGGTGGAGTGTATCAGCAGTGTTGGGTGGAGTGTATCAGCAGTGTTGGGTGGAGTGTATCAGCAGTGTTGGGTGGAGTGTATCAGCAGTGTTGGGTGGAGTGTATCAGCAGTGTTGGGTGGAGTGTATCAGCAGTGTTGGGTGGAGTGTATCAGCAGTGTTGGGTGGAGTGTATCAGCAGTGTTGGGTGGAGTGTATCAGCAGTGTTGGGTGGAGTGTATCAGCAGTGTTGGGTGGAGTGTATCAGCAGTGTTGGGTGAAGTGTATCAGCAGTGTTAAGTGGAGTGTATCAGCAGTGTTGGGTGGAGTGTATCAGCAGTGTTGGGTGGAGTGTATCAGCAGTGTTGGGTGGAGTGTATCAGCAGTGTTGGGTGGAGTGTATCAGCAGTGTTGGATGGAGTGTATCAGCAGTGTTGGGTGGAGTGTATCAGCAGTGTTGGGTGGAGTGTATCAGCAGTGTTGGATGGAGTGTATCAGCAGTGTTGGGCGGAGATTATCCAGAGTGTTGGGTGGAGTGTATCAGCAGTGTAGAGTAGACAGGGAAAAGCTGCTGGAGAAGTTGGAAACAGGTACATAGGAGCACGGATGGAAGTTGTAGGTACAAACGAGCCACAAGATGTCAGGAAGTATTGTGTCAGCCTCAGAGTGGTCAGGAATTTGGTTTTAAGAGCAGGTACAACACGGCCCACGAGGCTAGGAGGGCGTGAATCTGCAAGCAGCAAATTCAGAGGAGGGACCAGGAGATAAAAGTCGATCCTTGCTGAAACATATAGGTGAGTAGACACTCGCATGCAGACACAGACACAAACACGCCCACGCAGACATGCACGCACACGCACAAAATTTTCACAGAAACACGCACACAGAAACACACTCACAGAAACACACACCCACAAAGAAACACACACACACACGCACGCACACACACACACACACACACACACACACACACACACACACACACACACACACACACACACACACACACACACACACACACACACACACACACACACTCCATCCCGTCTCAACCTCAATCCTTCTAGTCCTTCCTATTGGTGACAGTACTAGCCCTCATCTAGTATCCACGGGCTCAGCTAGTATCCTCGGGCTCAGCTAGTATCCCAGGGTTCACCTTGTATCCCCGGGTTCAGCTAGTATCCTCGGGCTCAGCTAGTATCCCCGGGCTCAGCTTGTATCCCCGGGCTCAGCTAGTATCCTAGGGCTCAGCTAGAATCCCTAGGCTCAGCTTGTATCCCCGGGCTCAGCTAGTATCTCCGGGTTCAGCTAGTATCCCCTGGCTCAGCTAGTATCCCCGGGCTCAGCTAGTATCCCCGGGCTCAGCTAGTATCCCCGGTTTCAGCTAGTATCCCCTGGGTCAGCTAGTATCCCCGGGTTCAGCTTGTATCCCCGGGCTCAGCTTCTATCATCGGGCTCAGCTAGTATCCCCTGGCTCAGCTAGTATCCCCGGGCTCAGCTTGTATCCCCGGGCTCAGCTAGTATCACCGGGCTCAGCTAGCATCCTCTGGCTCATCTTGTATCCCCGGGCTCAGCTAGTATCCCCTGGCTCAGCTTGTATCCCGGGGCTCAGCTTGTATCCACGGGCTCAGCTAGTATCCTCGGGCTCAGCTTGTATACCCGGGCTCAGGTAGTATCCTCCGGCTCAGCTTGTATCCCCGGGCTCAGCTAGTATCCCCGAGCTCAGCTAGTATCCTCGGGTTCAGCTCGTATCCCCGGGCTCAGCTAGTATCCCCGGGCTCAGCTAGTATCCCCTGACTCAGCTAGTATCCCTCGGTTCAGCTTCTATCCCCGGGCTCATCTAGTATCCCCGGGCTCAGCTAGTATCCCTGGGCTCAGCTAATATCCCCGGGCTCAGTTAGCATTCCCGGGCTCAGCTTGTATCCCCGGGCTCAGCTAGTATCCCCGGGCTCAGCTAGTATCCCCGGGTTCAGCTAATATCCCCGGGCTCAGCTTATATCCCCGGGTTCAGCTAGTATCCCCGGGCTCAGCTAGTATCCCCGGGCTCAGCTAGTATCCTCGGGCTAAGCTAGAATCCCCGGGCTCAGCTTATATCCCCGGGCTCAGCTAGTATCCCCGAGCTCAGCTTGTATTCCTGGGCTCAGCTAGTATACTCGGGCTCAGCTAGTATCCCCGGGCTCAGCTAGTTTCCATGGGCTCAGCTAGTATCCCCTGGCTCAGCTGGTATCCCCGGGTTCAGCTAGTATCCCCGGGCTAAGCTAGTACCCCCGGGCTCAGCTAGTATCCCCGGATTCAGCTAGTACCCCCGGGCTCACCTAGTATCCCCGGGCTCAGCTAGTATCCCCGGGCTCAGCTTGTATCCCAGGGCTCAGCTTGTATCCCCGGGCTCAGCTAGTATCCCCGGGTTCAGCTAGTATCCCCGGGCTCAGCTAGTATCCCCGGGCTCTGCTAGTATCCCCGGGCTCAGCTTGTATACCCGGGCTCAGCTGGTATCCCCGGGATCAGCTAGTATCCCAGGGCTCTGCTAGTATCCCCGGGCTCAGCTTGTATCCCCGGGCTCAGCTAGTATCCCCGGGCTCAGCTAGTATCCCCGGGCTCAGCTAGTATCCCCGGGCTCAGCTAGTATCCCCGGGCTCAGCTTGTATCCCCTAGTATCCCCGGGCTCAGCTAGTATCCCCGGGCTCAGCTAGTATCCCCGGGCTCAGCTTGTATCCCCGGGCTCAGCTAGTATCCCCGGGCTCAGCTTGTATCCCCGGGCTCAGCTAGTATCCCCGGGCTCAGCTAGTATCCCCGGGCTCAGCTAGTATCCCCGGGCTCAGCTAGTATCCCCGGGCTCAGCTAGTATCCCCGGGCTCAGCTAGTATCTCCGGGCTCAGCTAGTATCCCCGGGCTCAGCTAGTATCCCCGGGCTCCGCTAGTATCCCCGGGCTCAGCTAGTATCCCCGGGCTCAGCTAGTATCCCCGGGCTCAGCTAGTATCCCCGGGCTCAGCTAGTATCCCCGGGCTCAGCTAGTATCCCCGGGCTCAGCTAGTATCCCCGGGCTCAGCTAGTATCCCCGGGCTCAGCTTGTATCCCCGGGCTCAGCTAGTATCCCCGGGCTCAGCTAGTATCCCCGGGCTCAGCTAGTATCCCCGGGCTCAGCTAGTATCCCCGGGCTCAGCTAGTATCCCCGGGCTCAGCTAGTATACTCGGGCTCAGCTAGTATCCCCGGGCTCAGCTAGTATCCCCGGGCTCAGCTAGTATCCCCGGGCTCAGCTAGTATCCCCGGGCTCAGCTAGTATCCCCGGGCTCAGCTAGTATCCCCGGGCTCAGCTAGTATCCCCGGGCTCAGCTAGTATCCCCGGGCTCAGCTAGTATCCCCGGGCTCAGCTAGTATCCCCGGGCTCAGCTAGTATCCCCGGGCTCAGCTAGTATCCCCGGGCTCAGCTTGTATCCCCTGGCTCAGCTAGTATCCCCGGGCTCAGCTAGTATCCCCGGGCTCAGCTAGTATCCCCGGGCTCAGCTAGTATCCCCGGGCTCAGCTAGTATCCCCGGGCTCAGCTAGTATCCCCGGGCTCAGCTAGTATCCCCGGGCTCAGCTAGTATCCCCGGGCTCAGCTAGTATCCCCGGGCTCAGCTAGTATCCCCGGGCTCAGCTAGTATCCCCGGGCTCAGCTCAGCTAGTATCCCCGGGCTCAGCTAGTATCCTAGTATCCCCGGGGCTAGTATCCCCGGGCTCAGCTAGTATCCCCGGGCTCAGCTAGTATCCCCGGGCTCAGCTAGTATCCCCGGGCTCAGCTAGTATCCCCGGGCTCAGCTAGTATCCCCGGGCTCAGCTAGTATCCCCTGGCTCAGCTAGTATCCCCGGGCTCAGCTAGTATCCCCGGGCTCAGCTAGTATCCCCGGGCTCAGCTAGCATCCTCGGGCTCAGCTAGTATCCCAGCTAGTATCAGCTAGTATCCCCGGGCTCAGCTAGTATCCCCGGGCTCAGCTAGTATCCCCGGGCTCAGCTAGTATCCCTAGTATCCCCGGGCTCAGCTAGTATCCCCGGGCTCAGCTTGTATCCCCTGGCTCAGCTAGTATCCCCGGGCTCAGCTAGTATCCCCGGGCTCAGCTAGTATCCCCGGGCTCAGCTAGTATCCCCGGGCTCAGCTTGTATCCCCTGGCTCAGCTAGTATCCCGGGCTCAGCTAGTATCCCCGGGCTCAGCTAGTATCCCCGGGCTCAGCTAGTATCCCCGGGCTCAGCTAGTATCCCCGGGCTCAGCTAGTATCCCCGGGCTCAGCTAGTATCCCCGGGCTCAGCTAGTATCCCCGGGCTCAGCTAGTATCCCCGGGCTCAGCTTGTATCCCCGGGCTCAGCTAGTATCCCCGGGCTCAGCTAGTATCCCCGGGCTCAGCTAGTATCCCCGGGCTCAGCTAGTATCCCAGCGGGCTCAGCTAGTATCCCCGGGCTCAGCTAGTATCCCCGGGCTCAGCTAGTATCCCCGGGCTCAGCTAGTATCCCCGGGCTCAGCTAGTATCCCCGGGCTCAGCTAGTATCCCCGGGCTCAGCTAGTATCCCCGGGCTCAGCTAGTATCCCCGGGCTCAGCTAGTATCCCCGGGCTCAGCTAGTATCCCCGGGCTCAGCTAGTATCCCCGGGCTCAGCTAGTATCCCCGGGCTCAGCTAGTATCCCCGGGCTCAGCTAGTATCCCCGGGCTAAGCTAGTAGCTCAGTATCCCCGGGCTCAGCTAGTATCCCCGGGCTCAGCTAGTATCCCCCTCAGCTAGGGCTCAGCTAGTATCTCCGGGCTCAGCTAGTATCCCCGGGCTCAGCTAGTATCCCCGGGCTCAGCTAGTATCCCCGGGCTCAGCTAGTATCCCCGGGCTCCGTATCCCCGGGCTCAGCTAGTATCCCCGGGCTCAGCATCCCCGGGCTAGTATCCCCGGGCTCAGCTAGGATCCCCGGGCTCAGCTAGTATCCCCGGGCTCAGCTAGTATCCCCGGGCTCAGCTAGTATCCCCGGGCTCAGCTAGTATACCCGGGCTCAGCTAGTATCCCCGGGGTCAGCTAGTATCCCCGGGGCTCAGCTAGTATCCCCGGGCTCAGCTAGTATCCCCGGGCTCAGCTAGTATCCCCGGGCTCAGCTAGTATCCCCGGGCTCAGCTAGTATCTCCGGGCTCAGCTAGTATCCCCGGGCTCAGCTAGTATCCCCGGGCTCAGCTAGTATCTCCGGGCTCAGCTAGTATCTCCGGGCTCAGCTAGTATCTCCGGGCTCAGCTAGTATCCCCGGACTCAGCTAGTATCCCCGGGCTCAGCTAGTATCCCCTGGCTCAGCTAGTATCCCCGGGCTCAGCTAGTATCCCCGGGCTCAGCTAGTATCCCCGGGCTCAGCTAGTATCCCAGGGCTCACCTTGTATCCCCGGGCTCAGGTATTATCCCCGGGCTCAGGTAGTATCCCCGGGCTCAGCTAGTATCCCCTGGCTCAGCTAGTATCCCCGGGTTCAGTTTGTATCCCCGGGCTCATCTAGTATCCACGGGCTCAGCTAGTATAACCGGGCTCAGCTAGTATCCCCTGGCTCAGCTAGTATCCCGGGCTCAGCTAGTATCCCTGGGCTCAGCTAGTATCCCCGGGCTCAGCTAGTATCCCCGGGCTCAGCTTGTATCCCCGGGTTCAGCTTGTTTCCCCGGGCTCAGCTTGTATCCCCGGGCTCAGCTTGTATCCCCGGGCTCAGCTTGTATCCCCGGGCTCAGCTTGTATCCCCGGGCTCAGCTTGTATCCCCGGGCTCAGCTAGTATCATCCTCACAACTCAGAATGTAAAAAAAACACTTACATCCGATTAGCAGTAATCTAAAGCCAGGACAACAGCGCATAAAGCTAGTACAATGAAGCCAGGACAACAGCGCATAAAGCTAGTACAATGAAGCCAGGACAACAGCGCATAAAGCTAGTACAATGAAGCCAGGACAACAGCGCATAAAGCTAGTACAATGAAGCCAGGACAACAGCGCATAAAGCTAGTACATTGAAGCCAGGACAACAGCGCATAAAGCTAGTACAATGAAGCCAGGACAATAGCGCATAAAGCTAGGGCAATAAAGCCAAGACAACAGCGCATAAAGCTAGTGCGATAAAGCCAAGACAACAGCGAATAAAGCTAGTGCAATAAAGCCAAGACAGCAGCGCATAAAGCTAGTGAAATAAAGCCAGGACAACAGCGCATAAAGCTAGTGCAGTGAAGCCAGGACAACAGCGCATAAAGCTAGTACAATGAAGCCAGGACAACAGCGCATAAAGCTAGTGCAATGAAGCCAGGACAACAGCGCATAAAGCTAGTACAATGAAGCCAGGACAACAGCGCATAAAGCTAGTACAATGAAGCCAGGACAGCAACGCATAAAGCTAGTACAATGAAGCCAGGACAACAGCGCATAAAGCTAATGCAATAAAGCCAGGATAACAGCGCATAAAGCTAATGCAATGAAGCCAGGACAACAGCGCATAAAGCTAATGCAATAAAGCCAGGATAACAGCGCATAAAGCTAGTACAATGAAGCCAGGACAACAGCGCATAAAGCTAATGCAATAAAGCCAGGATAACAGCGCATAAAGCTAATGCAATAAAGCCAGGACAACAGCGCATAAAGCTAATGCAATAAAGCCAGGACAACAGCGCATAAAGCTAATGCAATAAAGCCAGGATAACAGCGCAAAAAGTTACTGCAATAATGCTAACAGCGCATTAAGCTAGTATAATAAAGCCGAGATAACCGCGCATAAAACTAGTGCGATAAAGACAGGACAGTGGATAATGCTAGTGGAATAAAGCCAGGACAACAACGGATAATGCTAGTGGAATAAAGCCAGGATAGATAATAAAGATAGTGCAATAAAGCCTGGATAGCATAAAGCTAGTGCAATAAAGCCAGGACAGCACATAAAGCTAGTGAAATAAAGCCAAAACAGTGCATAAAGCTAGTGAAATAAAGCCAAGACAGTGCATGAAGCTAGTGCAATAAATCCTGGTGGTATGGAAAGAGTATGCTGCAATTTATTCGGCATATGTCACACTCCCATACAGGCTGCCTCCCAACCAGCGAACCCGGTGCTAAGGGTTTAATGATCAATAGGGTACCCGTCGTTAACTCAGTACCTTGGTTCATTGACCAATCACAGGCAAGCCCGCCAGAGCTGAAGCATCGTGGTTCACTTGCGGTAAGCATTGGCAGACTTGCCTACCTGCTGGTTGAGTACGGTGCACTCTCTAAGGCTTCTGCTTTGCCATCTCTCACCGTGGTGTACACTTATTATTCTATCTGTACATATTGTACATATCTGTATATAGTGGGTGAAGGGAAAATATACATTATAGTCTATTGCTGAGTTTGTTTGCTCCAATTCCCATTACGACCAGGTCTCACAGGCCATTTATTACCTGTGTAATAAGCCAGTATTAAGAAGCATAAATAATAAGAGTCCTCTGGTTATACTTCAGATTTATGATAAGACACAGTTGCAACACCTGGGTATCTTTATTCTTGAGACGTTTCGCCCTCCAGTGACTTTATCAATTTAACACAGAGGTTAATAGAGGTGTTTCATGTTGAATTTACAAAACATGGACAAGATGAGGAATAAGACATATTTGCAACAGCTGGGTAACTTGTTTTTGCAGAAACGTTTCGCCTGTATATCAGATCTCACTTCTATTAAACTGAAGAAGCCTGATGTTCAGGCGAAACGTTTCGTCAATAAAAACCCTTAAGTACTACAGCTGTGTCTTATTCACTGATGGAGGTGTTGAAACTGGAGACAGAAGACAAGGTGCTCAGTCCTTCAGCCTGGATGAGTGTTTACCACCATAGTCTTGATCAATCTGAAGCACAGACATAAATGGGAGATAGACGAGGTGCAGCAGTTGAAGGCATGATCACCGTTGGGCGGGACCCACTAGTAGAAGTAGGTCATACCCTAGAGTTGGATCAGAGATTAGCAAATAGGTGGTAGGACATATGTTCCGTACCAAGACTGCTGTGGATGAGACATCAGTATCATGGAATCTTGGTACAAAGGATACCTTCTTCAACCTGTTTGGTAACCTCTGACGCAACTATTGGCTATGACCTACTTCTACTAAACAAACCACGGAAGGTTCGAACCCATGGCGAGTGAGTCCTAAAACTCCACTAGTGAGTCCACTCACCGGTGATGATATCTTGACTGCTGTACCTCATCTGCATCCTATTATATGCCTATGTTTCGGATTCATCACCTTCAGCTAAGCTGAGGAACTAAGAACTTGGCTTCCTACGTCCTCCAGCCTGTACACCTCCATTAACCTCTGTATCAGAATAATAAAGCCAATGGTTGGCGAAGCGTCTACAGAATACAGACACACAGGTTTTGCACACGATTCATATTCATTCCTTTGTCGGAATTGCTTATCATTACTGTTACCATACTCAAGTTTTGTTATATTTGGTAAGGTCTCGTTAAAATTATGCTGCACGGTTCTCATTTCCATATAGCAGAATGGACATAAATGCTCTAGAAAACATACAGAAAAGGATGACGAAGTTAATCCCGTGCATAAGAAATCTCTCCTACGAGGACAGACTGAGGTCACTCTCTTGAATGACGGAGAGTTAAAGGGGATATGATTGAAGTATACGAACGGAAGACAGGAATAAACAAAGGGGGTATAAATAACGAACTGAACATATATAACCATGATAGATTTATCAGCAATGGGTTCAAGTTGGCACAAATTTAGATTTAGAGAGGATGTAGAAAAACACTCGTTTGGCAGTGGAGTTGCGTATGAATAAAAACAAACTCCCGAATAGCGTCATGGAAGCGAGAAGTTTGGACAAGTTTAAAAACAGATTAGACAAGTACATGAGTGTGTATTGGTGGGCGTGAGTTGGACCTGCCTAGCATGGGTCAGTAGGTTTACTGAAGGTTCATAGTTCGATTCCCGGCCCTGGTGGAAACGTTAGGCACGTTTCTTGACACATGTTGTCCCTGTTCACCTAGCAGTAAGTAGGTACCTGAGTGTTACTGTTGTGGGTTGTATCCCAGGGGATGGTAGTATACCTTAAATAGGACTGAGCTTTGAAATGAACTGAGGCAGATAACAGTTCTTAGTCTGTAAGTTCAAATTAGTGGAAAAGAAAAGCTTACCTTACACCTCTCTTCTCGGTCCACTCACTCCCTTCGCTCTCCCTTACTATGCCAGTATTACTCTCCCTCTCTGTCTTTCTCACCTTCCCACACCTGCAGCTCTCTTTACTTCTGGCTTTTTCCTTTCTGAATATTCATTGATACTCCTCCTGCTACTTATCCTTCCCTTCAACTATATTGATGCAACTTCCCAGCTATTCACTTTCACAATCTGTCTGCGTCAATTCCCTCTCCAATACTCGCTCTTTCTCCAAAAGCCAGTCCCAGTACCAGATGTGAGTGATATGAGGATCAGAGTGGCTTACGAATGAAGACAGAATCATGACCAAAATTGGTGATAAAAATGACCGGCAATTGGAGGTAATATTAGCTATGATTTACTCCCCTTCTTCCCCCCACCTCACTAAACAACAAAATCACAGTACACATCCTAGGTTAGGTAAGATTCATCAGGAAACAGAACGATTGTTTCCTGAAGCTGGTCTTGGTCACATGATTTTAAATCTTAAAACTTCAAGACAACATATAGCAAATTGGTCATCTTTTGATATACGTACATTGTAATGTGACAAACTTGTACAACTATAATGCTTCAGTATCGATATGTTCAAATTTCATTGTTTCAGATACTCAATTGTACTTCACATATTGTAAATTGTTTGCTGTAATTTTAAGTTAATTTCAAGTAAATTTTAAGTCTGGCCATAATGCTCTGCATACAAGGGGCTTTTGGCATGTTCACCCAACTACTATAATCCATTGTACAGGTATTTATCATGTCCAGATAAAGTATATAACTATCTATCTAACTATGATGACCCACCACTGCACGTTTTAATCATCTGACTGAGACTTTCCGCTGGCTTACCAGTCCACCCCTTTAAAAATTAATATTAATCATTACTACACACCCTAAAGAAAGTGGTTCAGAGAGCAAGTAAAGCCACAGTAAATCTATCGGTTATAGGAAGTGTTCACTGTAAGTAAGCAAACTGGAAGTAATACGATCACATGAAGTATCCAAAACAAGAATAATGGAAGTAGTAATAGATAATTTATTTATCCAATTTGCCAAAAGAGCCAAAACAGTGCCAAGAGCGGGACACGAACCATCATAATTAAACCTGACAGGAGAGATAGCACTGTAGTGACTATGGGACAGCGGCTACACAGTGCAGCTTTGAATACCGGAGAGGAGGAAGAGGAGGAGGACGGACGAGGAGGAGGAGGAGGAGGAGGGAGGAGGGAGGAGGAGGAGGAGGAGGAGGAGGAGGGAGGAGGAGGAGGGAGGAGGAGGAGGGAGGAGGAGGACGGAGGAGAAGATAACCCACTAGTTGGTACTACAGTTCTTGGTGTAATCAGAGCTGCGGAGAGAACCAAGTCATGAGCAACAGTGTACGGTAAACAGAATACACAGGACAAATGAACAACTTGGAAATAGCAAATGTAATCCCAGTTTACAAATATGGAAAATGCATGATAAAGCTCGTGGAACAGGGAAAGAAAGGACCTAGTAGCGACCAGTGAAGAGGAGGGGCCAGGAGCTATGAATCGACCCCTGCAACATCAATTAGCTAAGTACAGGAGGAACTGCATTACACGCTACTATCGCAGACATGTATACTATCCGAAATATTTTAAAAAATCAGGAAAAAGCTGGTAAAGTACTTAGAGAGAAGAGACTTCGCCACCGGACCATCACGGATACAAGGAAGGTAAATTCTGACTCTCTCACCTATTACTGTAATGTTATAACAGACTACCAAATTACGGAAGAATGACAAGAATGGCCAACTGCATATTCTTCGACTGCAAGAAAGCACTTGGCAACACATTCCACCAATGATTAATTCTCAAATTAGAGGAGTAAGCAGAGTCAGTGGATCAACACATACTTAATGGATAGAAGACAGAGGATAATAGAGATGGCGTCTGTTTCAGGTTGGAAAAAGGCAATGAGTAGAATGCCCCTAGGATCAGTATTAAGACAATTACAATTCTTAGTATGTGTAAACAACCTTCCATAGGCAATTAAATCTTACATATCATACATTGTTGTAAAAGTAATGAGAAGAATAAACACGGAGGAGGATAGACAAAAGCTGCAAGCTTGGTAGTCAAATGTGTCTTCTCGAGTTCATCCCAAAAACAACGCAAGGCTATGCAAATGGTGTAAATTAATGAGTGAGAAAGAAGACGAGAGACAGAGTTAAAAAAAGATTAATTGATGAATAATTACGACTCAAAGATTCTCAGATATGATGAAGCAGATACGAACAGACTGTTTGAACTACAAGGTACAGGGTCGAGAGGGTATGGATGGAAGTTAGTACAGATGAGACACACAAGTTACGAAATACTTCTTCAGTCTCAAGGTGGAAAATACAGGGAATGAGCTGGATAAAGACGACAGCTTGTGGCTTGGTTAGTAATGTCCTCAGTTCACACACTGAGGGACCGGGAATCGTTTCCCTGCACGGGTGAAACGTTGCGCATGGTTCCTTACACCTGCTCTTATTCACCTTGTAAGCAGGTACCTGGGTGTTAGTCGACCATTGTGGGTGGCATCCTGGGGGAGAAGAATAAGGGACTCCAATGAAAATAAAACAGACAGTCTCAGATGACGTACTAACTTCATTGGGTTATCCTAGATGACTGACTCCTCGGGTTTACAATCCGAACAAAATCTTATCTCTTAGTGAGAACAAACACCGTGTACAATAAGATCGAAGAGGTCAGGAACCAAAAATTCCGGCGATAGTGGTATTAAGTAGCTGAGACTCTAACTTCAACTAACACAGCTTGGTGAGCACAACTCATTAACTAACCACTCTGAAGGATATGAACCACTGACACTGATACTCTATCAGAACCTAACACACACACACACACACACACACACACACACACACACACACACACACACACACACACACACACACACACACACACACACACACACACACACACACACACACACACACACACACACACACACACACACACACACACACACACACACACACACACAAACACACAAACACACTACTATATAGTATTAAATAAATATACATGTAGCCTATACTAAAATTGATAAAATGCAAACACTTGTAGTTACCAAATATAAATAACTAAGGACGAGGAGTAAGTTTATTGTTATCCTGCCAAAGCACAAATGGTCCTTTTTCATTCAGAACACTTGAATGAAATCATAATGTTTATTGCAGTGTTAATAATCAAGGAAGGATGTATGCATGTTGTATACTGTCACCTCGGATAGATTAACAGTATAATGGTATGCATCACCCACCCTCAGTCTCATGTCTAGCCTTTTAAATGATGGGTGACCACGTAGTGGTCAGAGAAACCAGCTAGATGTACACTTTTATCAAGATTGATGGATTGATCACATCGACCCCAGGTTGAGGGACTGACTACCTCAAGCTCCATCTGATCATCATTCTTCTCTTTATTAGACTGAGGAAACCACTGGCTAGCGTAACGTTTCCACAGTAAAGATCCCCAAGTAGTGTACAAGTGTGTCTTTCCTTACCTTATGTACCAAAATAAAAACGTTATACAATATACACTGCAGCATACAATGTGTGGCAGGCAAAGAGTGCGTAACCTTTATTCGGCGCATGTACACACCCTCATTGAAAGTCTATCTCCCCTATCCAGCGAACCAGTACAAAGTGTAGGATGATGGGGCCCCATCGTCCGATCAGTACCTAGGTTCAGCCAATGAGGTGGGTCTGGTAATTGTGGAGGTGTTGTGGTCACCACTCACCTGTCCACCCTTGTTATTACCATTCTAAAGCTGGTTGAGTATGGTTGTCCATTCTGTGTCCAGGCTGTGTCTTGGCCTTTCAATAACCGTGTTGTACACATACATTTCCAACACCAGAACCACCAACACACTAGAACCACGTACACACTAGGACCACCAACACACCAGAACCACCGACACACTAGAACCACGTTCTCACCAGAACCACCGACACACTAGAACCACGTTCTCACCAGAACCACCGACACACTAGAACCACCAACACACCAAAACCACAAACACACCAGAACAACCGACAACCCAGAACCACCAACAAGCCAGAACCACCGACAAGCCAGAACCACCGGCACACCAGAACCACCGGCACACCAGAACCACTGGCACACCAGAACCACCGGCACACCAGAACCACCAACACACTAGAACCACCAACACACTAGAACCACCAACATACCAGAACCTCCGGCACACGATAACCACCAACACACCAGAACCACCAACACACCAGAACCACCAACACACTAGAACCACCAACACACTAGAACCACAAACACACCAGAACCTCCGACACACCAGAACCACCGACACACCAGAACCACCAACACACCAGAACCACCAACACACTAGAACCACCGACACACAAGAATCACAAACACAGAACCACCAACACACCAGAACCACCAACACACCAGAACCACCAACACACCAGAACCTCCGACACACCAGAACCACCAACACACCAGAACCACCGACACACCAGAACCACCGACACACCAGAACCACCAACACACCAGAACCACCAACACACCAGAACCTCCGACACATCAGAACCACCGACACACCAGAACCACCAACACACCAGAACCAACACACCAGAACCACCAACACACTAGAACCACAAACACACCAGAACCAACACACCAGAACCACCAACACACTAGAACCACCGACACACCAGAACACCGACACACCAGAACCACCAACACACCAGAACCACCAACACACTAGAACCACCAACGCACCAGAACCTCCGACACACCAGAACCACCGACACACCAGAACCACCGAAACACCAGAACCACCAACACACCAGAACCACCAACACACTAGAATCACCGACACACC
This sequence comes from Cherax quadricarinatus, assembly GCF_038502225.1. Classification (NCBI taxonomy): domain Eukaryota; kingdom Metazoa; phylum Arthropoda; class Malacostraca; order Decapoda; family Parastacidae; genus Cherax; species Cherax quadricarinatus. Next base: position 5,144,535 of record NC_091348.1, read on the forward strand.
AGAACCACCAACACACCAGAACCACCGACACACCAGAACCACCGACACACCAGAACCACCAACACACCAGAACCAACACACCAGAACCAACACACCAGAACCTCCGACACACCAGAACCACCGACACACCAGAACCACCGACACACCAGAACCACCGACACACCAGAACCACCGACACACCAGAACCACAGACACACCAGAACCAACACACCAGAACCACCAACACACTAGAACCAAAAACACACCAGAGCTTCCGACACATCAGAACCACCGACACACCAGAACCACCGACACACCAGAACCACCGACACACCAGAACCACCGACACACCTGAACCACCGACACACCAGAACCAACACACCAAAACCACCAACACACTAGAACCACCGACACACCAGAACTTCCGACACACCAGAACCACCGACACACCAGAACCACCGACACACCAGAACCACCAACACACTAGAACCACCAACACACCAGAACCAACACAACAGAACCAACACACCAGAAACACCAACACATAGAACCACCGACACACCAGAACCACCAACACACCAGAACTCCAACACACCGACGACACACAAGAACCACTAACACACCAGAACCACCGACACACCAGAACCACCAACACACCAGAACCACCAACACACCAGAACCAACACACCAGAACCACCAACACACTAGAACCACCGACACACCAGAACCTTCGACACACCAGAACCACCAACACACCAGAACCACCAACACACCAGAACCAACACACTAGAACCAACACACCAGAACCAACACACCAGAACTACCAACACACTAGAACCACCAACACACCAGAACAACCAAGACACCAGAACCACCAACACGCCAGAACCACCAACACGCCAGAACCACCAACACACCAGAACCACCAACGCACACACCACGCACCCTCCGACACACCAGAACCACCGACACACCAGAGCCACCGACACACCAGAACCACCAACACACACCACCAACACACCGAACCAACACACTAGAACCAACACACTAGAACCAACACACCAGAACTACCAACACACTAGAACCACCAACACACCAGAACAACCAACACACCAGAACCACCAACACGCCAGAACCACCAACACACCAGAACCACCAACACACCTGAACCACCAACGCATTAGAACCACCAACGCACCAGAATCTCCGACACACCAGAACCACCGACACACCAGAACCACCAACACACCAGAACCACCAACACACCAGAACCACCAACACACCAGAACCACCAACACACTAGAACCACCAACACACTAGAACCACCGACACACCAGAACCACCGATACACCAGAACCACCAACACACCAGAACCACCAACACACTAGAACCTCCGACACACCAGAACCACCAACATAACAGAACCACCAACACACCAGAACCACCAACACGCTAGAACCTCCGACACACCAGAACCACCAACACACCAGAACCTCCGACACACCAGAACCACCAACACACCAGAACCACCAACACACCAGAACCACCAACACACCAGAGCCTCCGACACACCAGAACCACCAACACACCAGAACCACCAACACACCAGAACCACCAACACACCAGAACCACCAACACACTAGAACTACCGACACACCAGAACCAATGACACACCAGAACCACCAACACACCAGAACCACCAAAACACTAGAACCACCAACATACCAGAACCTACACACCAGATCCACGAACACACTAGAACCACCGACACACCAGAACCACCGACACACCAGAACCACCAACACACCAGAACCACCAACACACTAGAACCACCAACACTATAGAACCACCGACACACCAGAACCACTAACACACCAGAACTACCGACACACCAGAACCAACACACCAGAACCACCAACACACCAGAACCACCAACACACTAGAATCACCAACACACCAGAACCTCCGACACACCAGAACCACCAACACACCAGAACCACCAACAAACCAGAACCACCGACAGACTAGAACCAACACACCAGAACCACCAACACACTAGAACCACCAACACACCAGAACCACCGACAAACCAGAACCACCAACACACCAGAACCACCAACACACTAGAACCAACACACCAGAACCAACACACCAGAACCACCAACACACCAGAACCAACACACCAGACCCTCCGACACACCAGAACCACCGACACACCAGAACCACCGACACACCAGAACCACCACCACACCAGAACCACCGACACACCAGAATCACCAACACACCAGAACCACCAACACACTAGAACCACCAACACACCAGAACCAACACACCAGAACCACCAACACACTAGAAACACCAACACGCCAGAACCACCGACACACCAGAACCACCGACACACAAGAACCACCAACATACTAGAACCACCAACGCACCAGAACCACCGACACACCAGAACCACCGACACACCAGAACCACCAACACACCAGAACCACCAACACACCAGAACCACCAACACACTAGAACCACCAATGCATCAGAACCTCCGACACACCAGAACCACCAACACACCAGAACCACCAACACACTAGAACCACCAACACACCAGAACCAACACACCAGAACCACAAACACACCAGAACCTCCAGCACACGATAACCAACACACCAGAACCTCCGACACACCAGAACCACCGACACACCAGAACCACCGACACACCAGAACCACCAACACACCAGAACCACCGACACACCAGAACCACCGACACACTAGAACCACCAACACACCATAACCAACACACCAGAACCACCAACACACTAGAACCACCAACACACTAGAACCACCAACGCACCAGAACCTCCGACACACCAGAACCACCGACACACCAGAACCACCAACACACCAGAACCACCAACACACTAGAACCACCAACACACTAGAACCACCGACACACCAGAACCACCGACACAGCAGAACCACGAACACACCAGAACCACCAACACACTAGAACCTCCGACACACCAGAACCACCAACATAACAGAACCACAAACACACCAGAACCACCAACACACCAGAACCTCCGACTCACCAGAACCACCAACACACCAGAACCACCGACTATAGCACCAGTATTGTATCACTAGTACCAGTATATCACAACTCTAGTATCACTAGCACTAATATAGCACCACTATAGCATCAAAAGCACCAATATTGCACCACTGTAGCACTATAGTATCAGCACCCTTTTAGCACCACTGTAACACTGCTGTAGCACCACTGTAATATCACTAGCACCACTAGATTATCATTAGAACATAAGAAGGAAGGAACACTGCAGCAGGCCTACTGGCCCATGCGAGGCAGGTCCAAGTCTCCTACCGGCTTAAGCCAATGCCCCAACCTAGTCAGGGCAGGTCACATCCACTTAAGGAAGGAACATGACAACTAACCTCGTAGCACAAGCTAGTCAGGTCCAACTCACACCCACCCACACCCACTCATGTATTTATCTAACCTATTTTTAAAACTACACAACGTTTTAGCCTCAATAACTGTACTTGGGAGTTTGTTCCACTCATCCACAACTCTATTACCAAACCAGTGCTTTCCTATATCCTTCCTGAATCTGAAATTTTTTCCAACTTAAAACCATTGCTACGAGTCCTGTCTAGGCTAGATATTTTCAGCACGTTATTTACATCCCCTTTATTTATTCCTGTCTTCCATTTATACACCTCAATCATATCCCCCCTAATTCTACGCCTTTCTAGAGAGTGCAGATTCAGGGACCTCAGTCTATCCTCATAGGGAAGATTTCTGATACATGGGATCAACTTCGTCATCCTCCTTTGTATGTTTTCCAGAGCATTTATATCCATTCTATAATACGGTGACCAAAACTGTGCAGCATAATCTAAATGAGGTCTAACCAAGGATATATAGAGTTGAAGAACAACCTGAGGACTCCTATTATTTATGCTTCTTGATATGAAGCCAAGGATTCTGTTAGCTTTATTGCGAACACTTATGCACTGTTGTCTTTGTTTCAGATTACTGCTAACCAGGACTCCTAAATCTTTCTCACAATCCGTAATATTAAGATCGACATTATTTAGTTTATATGTGGTATGGTTATTTTCCTGTCTAACATTTAGAACTTTGCATTTGTCTATATTAAACTGCATGTGCCACCTCTCCGACCATTGCATCAGTTTATTCAAATCTTCCTGGAGTGCTCTAACGTCCTCGTCAGAATGAATTCGACGGCCTATTTTGGTGTCATCGGCAAACTTGCTTATGTCGCTCTTTATGCTCTCATCAATGTCGTTTATGTAGAAGGTGAACAACAGGGGCCCCAACACTGACCCCTGAGGAACACCGCTCGTGACGCTTCCCCACTCTGATTTCTCCCCATTTATGCAAACTCTCTGCTGCCTATTTGTCAACCATGCCTCTATCCAGGAAAAAATTTCTCTCCTATTCCATGTGCCTTAATTTTCCTCAATAGTCTCTGATGTGGGACCCTGTCAAAAGCCTCACTGAAGTCCATATACACAATATCATATTCATTACCATGATCTACCTCCTCAAATACCTTAGTGAAAAAAGTTAATAAATTCGTAAGGCAGGAACGCCCTTTTGTAAAACCATGCTGAGATTCGTTGATTAATTTGTGCTTTTCAAGGTGGCTACGAACTGCCTCGGCAATTATTGATTCCATAAATTTTCCCACTATGGAGGTTAGGCTTATTGGTCTATAGTTCGAAGCTAAGGACCTGTCACCTGCTTTGAAAATAGGTATCACATTTGCCATTTTCCACTTATCTGGCACCATGCCAATCTGTAGTGATATGTTGAAAAGATTAGCCAGAGGTTTGCTAAGCTCCTCTTTACATTCCTTTAGAACCCTTGCATACAGTTCATCAGGGCCTGGGGATTTGTTAGGTTTTAATTTATCAATTTGCCTAAGAACCATGTCACTTGTGACCCTAATCATGCATAGTTTATTATCATCCTGTTCTACATAATTTATTATTTCTGGAATATCGCTAGTATCTTCCTGAGTAAAAACTGAGAGGAAGTATGTGTTAAAAATTCTACACATTTCCTTATCACTGTCTGTGAGCTGACCCGAGTAACTTTTGAGTGGGCCTATCTTGTCCCTGATCTTACTTCTGTATACCTGAAAGAATCCTTTTGGGTTAGTCTTCGATTCTCTTGCAACTTTAACCTCATAATCTCTTTTTGCTTTTCTTATTCCCTTTTTTATTTCTCTCTTTAACTGAATATATTGATTTCATAATTGTACCTCTCCTCTTTTGATTTGCCTATATATGCCTCTCTTTTGACCAATGAGATGTTTTAATCTATTGTTCATCCATTTAGGATCATTTTTGCTTGATCTGAATTCCTTATTTGGAACATAAGTTGTCTGAGCAACTAGAACTATGCCCTGGAAAACGTCATATCGGCAACCATCACCGCCTACCTGACCCATAGTCAGGTCATTCCAGTTCAGCCCACCCAAGTAATTTTTCAGTCCTATGAAATCAGCCAAGCGGAAGTCAGGGGCAGAGACTTGATTGCCATTATTAAAGGAATTCCATGATATATTAAAACTGAGTGATTTGTGATCACTTTTCCCGAGCTCATCATTAACCTCAAGATTATTAATTAGCGTTTCCCTGCTGGCAAGAACCAAGTCAAGCAGGTTATTTCCTCTAGTTGGCTCTGTCACAAACTGCTTTAAAAAACAATCCTGAATCGTATCAAGAAAGTCACTTGATTCTAAATTTCCTGTCAAATTGCTCCAGTCAATCTGTCTATAGTTGAAATCTCCCATTATCACAACATTTTCGTATGTAGAGGCCTTACGAATTTCATCCCATAGAAGTTTACCGCACTCCCTATCAAGATTTGGGGCCCTGTAAATCACACCCAAAATTAGTTTTTCACGGCCCTCGAGAAGCTGTAACCAAACAGATTCAGTGGCTGACGCTTCTAATTTAATATCTTGTCTAACACAACAATTTAAATTGTCTCTGACATACATCGCTACTCCACCACCTTTCCTGTTGACCCTGTCAGTGTGGAATAATTTATAGCCTTGTATGTGACATTCAGAAGGCATCTCTCTATCTTTCAGATTGAGCCAGGTCTCTGTTATAGCAATGATATCTATGTTTCCTGCACTTGCAATTAATCTTAGCTCATCTATCTTATTTCTTACACTCCTGCTATTAGTATAATAGACCTTAAGGGAGCTAGTCCCTTGCTGCCCTCTGCTGTCTCCCTTTGTTTGCTGACATGATCTATTGTCTTTATTTATAACTTTATGATGAATGTCTTTTATACATTTACTGTTTTCAACCCTAGTGTTGCATCCTGACTGTTTCCCACACACACCTATACATCTATCTTCTATCAGTTTAAAATCCTAGGCATTTCAGCAATGGCCCTCTCGATTGAGTTTGCAAGAGCTACCACCCCTGCCCCAGAAAGATGCACACCGTTCCTTGCATACATATCATGTTTGCCATAAAAGTTGTTCCAGTTGTCAATGAATGGGATTACAAGTTCCTTGCAGTATCTCTCTAGCCAGCAATTTACACCAATTGCCCTAGACAACCATTCATTGCCTATTCCCCTTCTAGGCAAGATGCCACATATAACTGGGACCCCTCCCTTAGACTTAATTAAATCTATAGCTGACCTGTACTTATCTAGCAGCTCCTCTCTCCTACCCTTCCAAATATCATTTCCACCAGCACTGAGACAGATAATAGGCTTGTTCCCATTACCTGACATGACATTATCCAACCTGTCGACTATGTCACTAACACCAGCTCCTGGGAAGCACACTCTATCTCTTACCTTCTTATTCCTATTACAGAAGGCACAGTCCATATATCTTACCTGTGAGTCACCAACCATAAGTATGCGCTTACCTCCATTTGCAGGGGAAGTAGTACTTTTACCTTCACTGGCCACTGAAGTACACTCATCCTGAAGAACAGAGAAGCGATTTCCTACCTTCAGATCTTCTCTCTTAACTTTCCTTATCTTTATGCTCTTCCCATTACTGGGAACCACTTGCCTCTTGTAGTAGGTGCTGGACTGCACCACACTGCTGGTAGCCGTTGCTACCTCCCCACCTACAGCTTCCTCGCAGCGAGAGACAGACTGCATCTCGCTGCTGGTAGCCTCATTCCCCTCCACCATATCAGCCACCTCACACTCGCTCCCAACCCCATTGAGGTGAACCTTCAGCCTCCTAATTTCCTCTTGGAGAAGCAAGACTTCCTCCTTCAACTCTCCAACCTCAATTTTTAGAACACTGCAAAAGCAAGCCATGGCTTTGTAACCGTCCACACTAATCCCCAAAGCAGCTCAGGGCCTGTGACCTCACGTGACGACTGATCACTGACCACTGACCACTGACCACTGACCACTGACCACTGACGACTGACGACTGACCACTGACCACTGACCACCATCATAGCACCACTATAGTATCACTAGCACCACTAGAGTATCATTAGCACCATCATAGCACCACTATAGTATCACTGGCACCACTAGAGTATCATTAGCACCATCATAGCACCACTATAGTATCACTAGCACCACTAGAGCATCATGAGCATCATCATATCACCACTATAGTATCACTTGCACAATCATAGTACCACTTTAGCACAGCTGTAGTCCCACTCTAGCACCACTATAGCAGTACTATAGCACCCCAGGAAGCCCTGAGATAGGGCCTGGGGTGAAGAAAGGTGAGGTGATTGTCATTATCAAGCTGGTCACGTCCCCTGGGGCAGGAGGTACCAGGCCTCACCTGTCTGGCAGACCAACTCTCTCTTTCTTTCTCTGGCTCCGCCACTAGCTGGCTCCCTCACTCACTGGTTGTCTGGTTCACTCACTGACTGACTGATTCTCTGGCTCAACTACTAGCTGTCTAGCTCAATCACTGGTTGTCTGGCTCACTCACTTGTTGTCTGGCTCACTAAATGATTGTTTGGCTCACTAGTTGTCTGGCTCATTCACTGATTGTCTAGTTCACTCATTGGTTGACTAGTTGTCTGGCTCACTAGTTGTCTGGCTCACTGACTGTCTGTTTCCCTCACTGGTTGTCTGGCTCCGTCACTGGTTGTCTAGCCCCCTCACAGGTCGTCTAGCTCACTCATTAGTTGTCTGGCTCACTCACTGATTGTCTGGCTCACTCATTGGTTGTCTGACTCACTGATTGTCTGGCTCACTCATTTGTTGTCTGGCTCCCTCACTGGTCGTCTGACACAGTCACTAGTTGTCTGGCTCGCTCACTGATTTTCTGGCTCATTCACTGGTTGTCTGGTTCACCGACAGGTCGTCTGGCTCACTAGCTGTCTGACTCACTCACTGGTTGTCTGGCTCTCTCATTGACTGGCTCAATCAATTGTTGTCTGGCTCACTCACTGGTTGCCTGGCTCACTAGCTGTCTGGCTCACTCAATGATTGTCTGGTTCACTCACTGCTTGTTTGGCTCCCTCACTAGTTGCCTGGCTCACTCGGCGCTTGTCTGGCTCGCTCACTGGTTGTCTGGATCGCTCACTCCCTAGTTGTCTGGCTCACTGGTTGTCTCTCTTTCTTACTCACTGGTTGTCTGGCTTACTCATTAGTTGTCTGGCTCACTCACTAGTTGTCTGGCTCACTGGTTGTCTGGATCACTCACTGGTTGTCTGGCTCTCTCACTGGTTGTCTGGCTCACTGGTTGTGTTGTTCCCTCATTGGTTGTCTGGATCCCTCACTGGTTGTCTGGCTCACTGGTTGTGTTGTTCCCTCACTGGTTGTCTGGCTCACTGGTTGTGTTGTTCCCTCACTGGTTGTCTGGCTCCTTCACTGGTTGTCTAGCTCCTTCATTGGTTGTCTGGCTCCTTCACTGGTTGTGTTGCTCCCTCACTGGTTGTCTGGCTCCACTCGCTGGTTGTCTGGCTCGTAGGTTGTGTTGCTCCCTCACTGGTTGTCTGGCTCACTGGTCGTGTTGTTCCCTCACTGGTTGTCTGGCTCGCTCACTGGTTGTCTGGCTCACTGGTTGTGTTGCTCCCTCACTGGTTGTCTGGCTCACTGGTTGTGTTGTTCCCTCACTGGTTGTGTTGTTCCCTCACTGGTTGTGTTGTTCCCTCACTGGTTGTGTTGTTCCCTCACTGGTTGTCTGGCTCCTTCACTGATTGTTTGGCTCCCTCACTGGTTGTCTGGCTCCCTCACTGGTTGTCTGGCTCACTGGTCGTGTTGCTCCCTCACTGGTTGTCTGGCTCACTGGTTGTGTCGGCTCGCTCATTACTTATCTGACTCACTCACTGGTCTGTCTGGGTCACTCACTAATTGTTCAGCTTACTAACTAGTTGTCTGTCTCCCTCAGTCACTAGTTGTCTGGCTCACTCACCAGCTGTTTGGCTCCCTCACTAGTTGTCTGGCTCCCTCACTACTTGTCTGGTTCCCTCACTTGTTGTCTGGCTCACTCACAGATTGTCTGGCTCACTCACTGATTGTCTTGTTCAGTCACTAGTTGTCTGGCTCACTTGCTACCTGACCCACACACAATATCTAACTCACTCGCTTACTCAATTACTCGCTTATTCACTCAAGCATGCCCCTGTTTCCGTCCTCACTTATTTACTTATTCACTCTTGCTCATTCATGTACTCACCCATTCTTCTCCACTGTGTGCTGAAGGAGTTCATTTGCCAGGAATGGACACACGCAGTGCTGTGGCTTGTGGAAGAATCTGTGTTTTTTATAACAGCTGGGGGTCGTCAATTTATCTTTTTTTTCAAAGTGACAGATATCAGCTGGGGTCGTTAATTATTTTTTACAAGTGACAGACATCAGCTGGGGGTCGTTAGTTATCTTTTACAGGTGACAGACATCAGCTGGGGCCGCCAAGAATCTCAACCAGGCAACAAACATCAGCTGGGAGTCGTCAGTGTTCTTTTCTAGGTGACAGACATCAGTTGGGGTCGTCAGGAATCCCATCCAAGTGACATACGTAAGCTTGGGAAGGGAGGTCGTCATTTATGATATTCTGATGACAGACATCAGCTGGGAGTCAACTGAAATCCCATCCTGGCGGCAACATGTACTGGAGTCGTAAGTAAACACACTCGGTTGACAGACATCAGGTTTGGTCATGCAAAAAAAATTACATTACCTCTTGTTTACACAATTTGTTATGCTCACGGAAGTGTGAAGTCGCATTTCTGCAACGACAAGCGTGAAGGGCATGCAAACGTACGTGCGCCCTGAACAAGTACAAAGACACAAGTTCCAGAATAGGCTTTTATCCATGTTATCAATTACGATCCGCTTTTCAGTACATCATATTCGTTGATAATGTGATACTTTTGGTGTCCTGGATCCTAAGTGAGGAGTATTATGTAGAAAGGGACTCAACCACCTAATGGGTCATCTTATGACAATAGCTGTCTGATTTTGTCATAATATAGTTTTTGTCAAGTCAGGACAAGTTTTTTTTTTACCTTAGTAATAACGTAGTAACAGATTTAAAAAGGTTGTGTCGAAGTACTGGTTTGGTAACAAGAGTCCTAGATGAGTGGAACAAACTCCCAGGTAGTGCCTTTGACGCGACAACTTTGGGTAGTTTTAAGTATATGTTGGACGGGCGGATGTGAGTTGAACCTGCCTAGCATGGGCCAGTAGGCCTTCTGTAGTGTTTACCTCTGGCACGCCTATTTGAGATGATTGCTGAGATTTTCTTGTGTTTCTTGCACATTATGAGTTAATTCTTATAATCTGCTACATTCATTATACAGTTATTACATATACAACATATCTCCACCACGGTGGCTGTGAGGCAGATTACTGAAGACATTATTATGCTCTTACATCATAAGGGCGTCAGTTGATTTAACTTTCATTTACGTCTTAGTGAATTATTCATTACTGAGCAACTATGCTGTATGAAGGAAATTATTTTTAAAGTTGGATGGTTTGTTAGGTTTAAATCCTATCGATCGTATGAGGGTCATAACGCAATATTTCAATTGTACAACCCGAGCCAATTTTTTTAACAGTATAGAATATACTTCTTAGTGTACATCCGACAATTATAAGTTAAAGATTTGTTAAGTTTAACTCGTGTAGGTTTAGGGCCCATTGACTGCACTTCACTCGTATACTAGCAGTCAAGAATTTTTTTTCATCTCTAAAGTAGAGATTAAAGCAAACTCTTAGTTTACATACACTGAGATACGTATATACACCATTTGTGAGTTAATGATTTCGCCCACTAAACTTTGTTGGTTTTAAAGTATTTTTTTTATTCTGTGTTAACGTTAGTGAGGCACTGAAGACCAGAGACGTCTTGTTACAGGAAGCACCAACAATCGACCTCAGTAGTGGTGGTGAGGCCAGAGATGAGTGAAAGTGATCTATGACCTGTTCTGAGTGACGACAAGCTAAGTGAACACAACTGACTACATCATGGACATACCATTATGGTTGGCTGGTTACACAATGGTAGGGCAATGTAAGAACCAGACTATCTAGATTCTGAATCTAGACGATACGTATTGAGAAAGTCTACCTATCCATCTTGCAGTAAATGTATGTCTGGGTGTTGACTGTCGTGGGTCGCGTTCAAGGGAACATGACCTAAAGGAACACAACGGGAACAAGCCACGTTGTTTGGCTTGTATCACCTGATCGACCGGTTCGTTGTGCACCCGCATCTCTTCCTCTGAGTGGTAGCGCAAAAAAAAAAAAAAAAGGTTGCCGAGGTAGCAAAGCGTCTTCATCAGAACCCGCTGGTCTGTGTTACATGCGTCATTAAAATTAGGTGAGGTAAGATTCGTCAGGAAACAGGACAGGTGTTTCCTGATGTGGGATTTTAGCCATATGATGACCTGCCTATGGAGCTTTTGGTCATCTGACCGAGACCTTCCACTAGCTTATCGGTCCACCTCTTATCATTAAAATATTACAGTCCTTTCATATAATACAAATTTATCATACAGTTACTTTTCTACAAGACACAACATATGAAAACAAAAAATAAATTCAATTCAATTCAATTAATTCAGTTCAAGTTTATTCTCTATAAGGGTCACAATGTGGGGTTTACAGGTTTTGGGTATTGTGTGGTTTACATGTTATAAAATACTAATTACAGAGGGGGCCACTAGGACACCTAGCATGGCTAGGCATTTCGGGCAGACTTAGATTAATTCTTAACATTAAATCCTTACAGATTATGGTATTAAGGCTAAGTGACTACATCATAATTTGTGAGTTTAGCAATGTGAATGCTTTTGTTTTGGCACAATACAAAGTGTCTATATTGGAGTATCATAGGCAAACTTATGACTAGTTAGGATTTATTTTAAGATTAAGATTAGTATTTCTGGGTTTATAGTCAGTGGGTGAGTCGGTGTAATTGTGAACCACCAGGTGGTTATCATGTAGTTAGTTGTCGGGGTGGATCAGGGAGATAAGATGTTTTCTAACTGTAGTATTGAAAGTGATGAATGTGTCTGCAATTCTAGAGTTTTCAGGTAGGGTGTTCCAGGTTTTAGGTCCTTTGAAATACATTGAATTTTTGTAAAGGTTTAGTCGAACACGGAGAATGTCATAGAGATGTTTGTGTCTGGTGTTATGCCTGTGGATCCTGTCACAACTATCAAGAAAGCGTTTTAGGCCAAGGTTAATATTGGAATTTAAGGTCCTGTAGATATAGATTGTACTGTAGTAAGTGTGGATGTTCTGAATAGGGAGTAAGTTTGGATCTATAAAGCGTGGGGGTGTGTGTTGCCAGGGATGGGATTTAGTGATTATTCTTACTGCAGCTTTTTGTTGGGTTATTATTGGCTTTAGGTGTGTTGCTGCAGTTGAACCCCAAGCACAGATAGCATAGGTGAGGTATGGATATATAAGTGAATGGTATAGTGTGAGAAGGGCAGTTTGCGGCACGTAGTATCGTATCTTGGAGAGGATCCCCACCTTTTTGGATACTTTTTTTGTTATGTGTTGGATATGGGTGCTGAAATTTAGGTTGTTGTCGAGGTATAGGCCAAGGAATTTGCCCTCATTATGTCTGGCAATTAGAGTGTTGTCGATCTTAATGTTAAGTTGCGCAACACCTGCTCTGCTACCAAACAAAATATAGTAGGTTTTGCCAGTGTTAAGTGTAAGTTTACTGGCTGTCATCCAAGTCGATATTTTGAGCAGCTCCTCGTTAACAATGGTGTTGAGGGTGGCAAGATTAGGGTGAGAGATGACGTAAGTCGTGTCATCAGCAAAGAGAATGGGTTTCAGGTGTTGGGATATGTTTGGAAGATCATTGATGTAAATGAGGAAGAGCAGGGGTCCAAGGACACTTCCCTGCTGAACTCCAGTATCAAGTGACCGTATTGATGAGGCTGTGTCTTTAATGGTGACATACTGATACCTATTAGGAAGGTAGGATTTAAAATATGCAAGCGCATGGCCTCTTATACCATAGTGGCCAAGTTTGTGGAGTAGGATGCCGTGGTCTACTGTGTCAAACGCTCTTCTTAGGTCAATAATAATTCCTAGCGGATATTCCTTATTTTCCAATGCTGTGTAAAGCAGGTCTAGCATTTTTATAATTGCATCATTAGTGCTTTTATTTTTCCTGAATCCAAATTAGCAGGGGTCGAGTATGTTTTGTGACATTATAAATGAATATAGTCTCCTGTGCGCGAGTTTCTCGAAGAATTTGGATAGCAATGGTAAGTTTGATATTGGCCTATAGTTGATTACGTCTGTAGGGTCACCACCTTTATGTATTGAGTAGTGTCGGGAAAGTGCTAGTTTCTAGTGACATGTTAAAAAGTAATGTAATAGCATGCGAAAGTACATGGGCCGCTCGCTTGTACAATAATGGTGGGACGTGAGACAGATTCCCTGAGTTATTTTTAAGTGACTTTATGATCGCGGTGACTTCCGTGGGCTCAGTTGGTACAAGATAGAAGGAATTTGGGAAATTCCCATCTAGGTAGTCCCCGGCACGGGCATTGGTACGTGGGATTTTACTGGCGAGATTAGATCCTATGTTTGAGAAGAAGTCGTTTATCTTGTTAGCTATATCAGTGGGATGCAGTGGTGTTTCATGAGGTTTAGTTAGAACAATATTCTTGGTTTTTTCAGTTTGTGGGTCCCCAGAATCTGGGAAAGTGTTTTCCAGGTCTTTTTTTTTATATCTCCTCTTGTGTCAGTGAACCTGCTACAGTAGTACAGTTGTTTGGCTTTCTTTATTAATTTGGTGAGAACTGATGAATAGTGTTTAAGAATATCTTTGTGTATTAAGCCCTGTCTATATTGCTTTTCATATTGGTGTTTCTTAAACTGATGTATCTTTTCATTTCCATTATAGATATTGGTAATTTAATACCTGGAGTATACCTGGAGAGGGTTTCGGGGGTCAACGCTCCCGTGGCCCGGTCTGTGACCAGGCCTCATGGTGGATCAGAGCCTGATCAACCAGGCTGTTACTGTTGGCCGCACACAACCCGACATACAAACCACAGCCCTGCTGTTCAAGTACTGACTTTAGGTGCCTGTTCAGCGCCTTCTTGAAGACATCCAGGGGTCTATTGGTAATCCCCCTTATGTATGCTGGGGGGCAGTTGAACAGTCTTGGGCCCCTCACACTTATTGTGTTGTCTTATCGTACTAGTGGCACCCCTGCTTTTCACTGGGGAGATGTTGCACCGTCTGCCGAGTCTTTTGCTTTCATAGGGAGTGATTTTCGTGTGCAAGTTTGGTACTAATCCCTCTAGGATTTTCCAAGTGTATATAATCATGTATCTTTCCTTCCTGCCTTCTAGGGAGTACAGGTTTAGGAACTTCAAGCCCTCCCAGTAACTGAGGTGTTTTATCGCAGTGATGTGTGCCGTGAAGGTTCTCTGTACATTTTCTAGGTCAGTAATTTCACCTGCCTTGAAAGGTGCTGTTAGTGTGCAGCAATATTCCAGCCTAGATAGAACAAGTGACCTAAAGAGTGTCATTATAGTCTTGGCATCCCTAGTTTTGAAGGTTCTCATTATCCATCCTGTTGTTTTTCTAGCATACGTGATTGATACAATGTTATGGTCCTTGAAGGTGAGATCCTCCGACATGATCACTCCCAGGTCTTTTACATTAGTTTTTCGCTCCATTGTGTGGTTGGAATTTGTTTTATACTCCGATATAGTTTTAATTTCCTCACGTTTTCCATATCAGAGTAATTAAAATTTCTCATCATTGAACTTCATATTGTTTTCTGCAGCCCATTTAAAGATTTGGTTGATGTCCGTTTGGAGACTTGCAGTGTCTTCAATGGAAGACACTGTCATGCAAATTCGGGTGTCATCAGCAAAGGAAGACACGACGCTGTGGCTGACATCATTGTCTATGTCAGATATGAGGATGAGGAACAGGATGGGAGCGAGTACTGTGCCTTGTGGAACAGAACTTTTCACTGTAGCCGCCTCAGACTTTACTCTCTTTACTACTACTCTTTGTGTTCTATTTGTTGGGAAATTATAGATCCATCTACCAACTTTTCCTCTTTTTCTTTCACCCATTTTGTGTTCTTTTAGTATAATTTTGTCAAGTAACAGTTTATTCACTGGCAACTGCAAAATGCGGAAACAATAGTAAGATTTCAGATATTTTGTCATTAACAATGAAGTGATACACCATTTTTTTGTAGCGTTTAAAAAACTACGGTATGGGTGGGGATGGAACTCGCGGCAAGTGAGTCGTAAAACTCCAGGCCAGCGCGTAACCCACCGGGTAAGCTGGCTACAGTAAGATTCTGCTTATTGTAGCAATGTGGCCCAGTGGCTTAAGCGTTGGCCTGGAGTTTTACCGCGAGTAACTCTTGCCGTGAGTTCAATCCCCACCCGTACAGTGCTTTGTTTGTAATGGTGTCATTACGATTTTCACGAGTCATGATTATAGCGTTTGTTTGAACGTGTTTCTAAATGGATTAATGTTTGGACACACTAAGATATACAATGTTGTAGTGTGTGGCCTTTTCTATATCCATATATTTACATTTCACGTGATTGATATCTCCACACAAAATGAACTGGTAAAGATACTTTTATCTGCCAGTAGTGACAAAGTCTCGTAATCTACTGATGTTACTTTCTCCTTGAATGTTTTACTTGACACAATTATGAACACTGGATCTGCTAGTTCTCATCTGTACGGATGTACTGTCTTGAGACTCGTTCACTAGTTCTTTCCTAGCAATATTTTTTTTTTACGCCTCTGTTCGATAAACCAAAATTAAATTCGATATTTTATGTTTAATGCTAGTTTAGCCAAGGCTTCTAATCCATCATGCACTGGGAGGCCTATGTATGAAAGAATACACAAAAGTTTAACTTTAATCCGTTTGTCTTTAGTTTTTGGATATCTGTGTCAGGCTTCATACACAAGCATGTTACATTCAGCTCTCAGGTTGTATACAGTAAATAATGCGGGCAAGATATCAGAAACATTTGAATTGCTCGTAGTTTGGTAACTTTTCCAAGCTGGAGAACAACGATAATGGTAAACAGTTCTGTCTGTAAGGTGAAAACCTGGTTATTAATACTAGTATTTCTCTGAAATGTTGTATCGTCTGTCTGGATTAGCATAATAATAGCACTTTTCGTCCTTTCATTTAAGGGAGTCATCAGCGTAGATAACTTGTGTGATATTGTTTTTTTTTGTCTGGAGATCATTTATGCATTCCAGAGCACAGAGTTTAGAAATTGAGCTAAAATGGGGACTGAGAATAATTAACTTTTCTGGAGGATAGGCGAGTATGCTGATGCCACAAGCTGTTATCTGCGAGGATGACAGGAAATGCTGTTATTTCCTAGCATGATGCAGTTCATGTTGTTCAGACATTTGTAAGTGAGTCGCTGTTACTTGAATCTATCTTGATTCACTAGTTCCACGACTCACATATTCTAACAGTTTTCTGGCGACAACATTGTTGTGATCACAGACAGCAGCTTCAGTCCCATCACGACACTGATTTCCCCGTATTCTATCAACATCACTAGGTATACCTTAATCTTTCCTCATATTAAGAATTTTGATACAGGATAGCTAAGAATTACTCTTCGAGCTTCACTTTGTATTTTTTCAAGTCTTTTATTGGTTTTACTGTTTTACACAACTCAAACAGCGATCGTGTGTAAGATGATTACATCACTTTAACAATTGTTCCACTATGGTTAAGACTGTATACAACAACTGCTCTGAGAATGCTAAGTCTGTCTTTCTATTTGTTTATACAGCTGTTCGCATACATAGGGTAACGCTATCTAGATATTTACAAGACACATAGTCAATAGGTCTACCATTAATCATTAATTTTGGTGGTTCACTTTTGCGATTACCAATGTGTCTGTTAAACGCTTTTTCTCTACAGAAATTCTTAGCCTCAGATTATCAGAGACTCGGAATATGATTCAGAATGGTTTGTATTTTAAAAATATGGAATATTTAAAACATCATTATGGCTAATTGTGATGTTCCTGGGAATATCTTGAATTAATTTTAGCATGGCATTCATACATAATTGATTAATACATAAAATAATGGGGTTTGTTTAAACAATGTCAAGATGCAACTTTGTAATGTTTTCAAAGTCTGATTAGTTTTCCGGCTTGATACTTTATTTTCAGAGTGATCTACGAGAGAAAGTATGAAATTCTAAACTTTTTATTATTAACATTATCAAACAGAAGTTGCAAAGCTCACTAAAATAATACATTATATCTCCCTCTTTATAATTACACATGTTGAAAGTGGCAGACGAGGCAGTCTCCACATATAAGCCAACTCTTCCCAGTTTTTTTTAACTATTTATATATTGGCAAATTTGCACATACAAATAATAATAATAATAATAATTTTCTTTATTTCTACAATTACTTGATTCAACTTATATAGACATAGTTGACATTGATGACATACTATATAGAAAAACCCTGATGTTGCAGTGTCTGACAGATGGTTTAAAACCGACAGGTTGAAGACTGAGACACTTACTGAACATATGGGATCTTGATACAAAGAATTCTTCAACACTTGTCCAATCTTAGGACGAAGACGTACTGAGACTAGTGGATGGTACCACTATGGCCGCCTCCTGCTTCGCCTCACCTGACTACAGTATATAAGCCACTTCTACGGCCCTATGCTGTACTTTCTACAAGATTAATGGACTGAACACATAGACTCCAGGCTGAGGGATCGATTACCTCAAATTCCTCCTCTCCTTACACCTTTCTGCTTTGTATTGGACTGATGAAGCCACTGTGTGGCGAAACGTTTCTTCAATAAAGATTCCCATATGCTGCTTAAGTGTCGGTTTTAAACTATTTATCACACAAATTAGGTTAATTTTATCCCTAGGATGCAACCCACACCAGTCGGCATACACCCAGATGACTATTTAACCCAGGTACCTATTTACTGCTAGGTGAGCAGGGACAACAGGTCTTAAGGAAACACGCCCCAATGTTCCGCCCGTACCGGAGAACGAACCACAAACCTCAGTGTTTGAGCTGTGTGCGATACCAAGCACATTACTGTTAATTGTTTAAAGCCGATCAGAAGAGAGATTTAGCTACAGAACATAAATCAACATCACAATTTGTTTAATAAAATTGGCAAACTGGGTCTTTCGGAGCCCAACAACAACGAGAAGCTTCCATTCCGGAAAACGTACCTATGTGTTGTTTGTTAAAATTCTGCCAATTTAAATGTTTCTAGTTGCCAAATTAAATGTTTCCTAAGCCGTACTAACAGTTTTCCTACCACAAGATGTTACCTAAAGTCAGGGCCTTTGAGAGGGGGTGTTCAGCTGGTACACTGGTCCGGGGCCCAGCTGTGAATCTCTGAAGGGGCCCCCATAGAATTAGACATTTTATCTGGATTTTTTAATTTAATTTTTTTTTTATTTTTTGGTAATTTCAACTATTTTTAGTTTATTTAGAAAATAATTATGCAAAATTCACTTAGACTGAGTTCCTCAGCCTGCCAGCAGGGGCCCCACAGCAGTCTTGTTCTCCCTTACAAGATTTCTCTTGGAGGTCCTGCCTAGAGTCGACATGATATTCACTACTTAGACGATACAGTTACTCCAAGCTATTCTCTGGAGATAAATGAGATATCTAATATTTTTACCCAGAACAACGGCTTTTACAACATAGCTGAACCCCTTGCCAGGAAAGCTCTTCATCGTTATCCTACATAGCAATAATCTACTTGATCATCCCACTCAGGTCTGTTCTAAATCCAACCTTCTCAACATTCTCCACCTGACTCTACACCTTCACTCTGCTCGCTATATATATACTCACGTACTCTCTGCTCAGGTAGATATGTTTCTGACTTGATAAAGTTCACTGTGTGGGCGAAACGTAGTCAAAGGATCGTATTATACGATGTTTATTTTTCCATTGTTTTAACTATGTTAGTACATAAGCAAATTTACATCGACACAGACTAGATTATAGGGAGACACATTACACATAAGATGCCTCAGCCATTAACCATTAAGGTCGCATGAAAGGGAGTCAACATATTTTCCGGGAAAAATACCACATTTTTAAACACTGAATTAGCAAATTGGCATCTACACAATCCAAAAACAATCCCATCTGCCTCGGTCGGACACACAAGTGTTGAAGCCGATGAGAAGAAAAATCCAGGTATGGTCTATATAACATAGACTACAGGGCACCTTCACATGTAAGTATTTACATTAATCTTACCCTAATTACAGTATCCTAACCTTGACCACATGAAACTGATTGAATAAGGTGTTCTTGAATGATAAACGAAACATTAAAGAAAAACAAAAGCTGCTGAAAATGTAACAAGAATAGGAAAGTCTAAGGCTCTCTTAACATATAAAATTAAAAAAGCCGTAAAAATGTAAGTCTTCGGCATTTCTCAGTTATATTTAAAATTCTTTAAACTCTAATAATTTTTTTTAAGAAATTTCAGTTTTATACAATTTCTTCACTAATACTGCCTACACAGCCCACATTTAGTACAAAAAAATTCTCCTTAATATACACCAGAGTTTAAGATACTCCCGAGTTTAAGATACTCCAATATTACGCTCCCAGGTAATCAAGGTCTGTTATCCTTGGGCGTAAAGAGAATAGGAGCGAAATAAACACAGCAGTGAACTTTGAATTGTATTTTTCTTCAAGTATATATAGATTTTTACAACTATGTACACTATATACAATAATTGGAAATATATGTGTACAACACGGTGAGTCAAGGGAAACCCAACAGCCAGAGACTAGACCACAGCTTTCAACCAGCAGCTGTGTGAATGTGGCAATGGTGGAACGTGTGTGACACCACAACACATCTGCCATTGTCATACCCATCTATAATTGGCTAAACCAAGGTACTGATTGAACGATGGGACCCCTGAATCGTTAAACCCATAGTACCTGGTTCGCTGGTTGTGAGGCAGCCTATATGAGAGTGTGTACATGTTCCGAATAAAGGTGACGTACTGTTTGCATGCCACATCCAGAGTTTAAGATACCCCAGAGCTTAAGATACCAGAGAGTTTAAGATATTCCAGAGTTTAAGGTACTCCAGAGAGTTCAAAATACTCCAGAGTTTAAGATATTCCAGAGTTTAAGATACTCCAGAGTTCAAGATACTCCAGAGTTCAAGATACTCCAGAGTTTAAGATACTCCAGAGTTTATGATACTCCAGAGTTTATGATAATCCAGCGTTCAAGATACCCCAGAGTTCAAGACACTCGAGAGTTTAAGATACCTCCGAGTTCAAGATACTCCAGAGTTTAAGATATTCCAGAGTTTAAGATACTCCAGAGTTCAAGATTCTCCAGAGTTCAAGATACTCCAGAGTTTAAGATACCCCTGAGTTTAAGATACTCCAGAGTTTATGATACTTCAGAGTTCAAGATACTCCATAGTTTAAGATGCCCTAGAGCTTAAGATACTCCAGAGTTTAAGATACTGCAGAGTTTAAGATACTCCAGAGTTTAAGATACCCCGGAGTTTAAGATACTACAGAGTTTAAGATACCCCAGAGTTTAAGATGCCCCAGAGTTTAAGATGCCCCAGAGTTTAAGATACCCCAAAGTTTGAGATACTCCAGAGTTTAAGATACTCCAGTATTTTAAGATACTCCAGTAGTTTAAGATACTGCAGAGTTTAAGATACTGCAGAGTTTAAGATACTCCAGTAGTTTAAGATAATCCAGTAGTTTAAGATACTCCAGTAGTTTAAGATACTGCAGAGTTTAAGATACCCCAGAGTTTAAGATACCCCAGAGTTTAAGATACCCCAGAGTTTAAGATACTCCAGAGTTTAAGATACTCCAGAGTTTAAGATACCCCAGAGTTTAAAGATACTCCAGAGTTTAAGGTACTCCAGAGTTTAAGATACTCCAGAGTTTAAGATACCCCAGAGTTTAAGATACCCCAGAGTTTAAGATACCCCAGAGTTTAAGATACTCCAGAGTTTAAGATACTCCAGAGTTTAAGATACCCCAGAGTTTAAGATACTCCAGAGTTTAAGATGCTCCAGAGTTTAAGATACTCCAGAGTTTAAGATACTCCAGAGTTTAAGATACTCCAGAGTTTAAGATACTCCAGAGTTTAAGATACTCCAGAGTTTAAGATACTCCAGAGTTTAAGATACTCCAGAGTTTAAGATACTCCAGAGTTTAAGATACCCCAGAGTTTAAGTTGCTCCAGAGTTTAAGATACTCCAGAGTTTAAGATACCCCAGAGTTTAAGATACCCCAGAGTTTAAGATACCCCAGAGTTTAAGATACTCCAGAGTTTAAGATACTCCAGAGTTTAAGATACCCCAGAGTTTAAGATACTCCAGAGTTTAAGATGCTCCAGAGTTTAAGATACTCCAGAGTTTAAGATACCCCAGAGTTTAAGATACTCCAGAGTTTAAGATACCCCAGAGTTTAAGATACTCCAGAGTTTAAGATATTCCAGAGTTTAAGATATTCCAGAGTTTAAGATACTGCGGAGTTTAAAATACTCCAGAGTTTAAGATACTCCAGAGTTTAAGATACTGCAGAGTTTAAGATACTGCAGAGTTTAAGATACTGCAGAGTTTAAGATACTCCAGAGTTTAAGATACTCCAGAGTTTAAGTTGCTCCAGAGTCTGATACTGAGAGTTTAAGATACTCAAGAGTTTAAGATACTCCAGAGTTTAAGATACTCCAGAGTTTAAGTTGCTCCAGAGTTTGATACTGAGAGTTTAAGATACTCAAGAGTTTAAGATACTCCAGAGTTTAAGATGCCTCAGAGTTTAAGATACTCCAGAGTTTAAGATACCTCAGAGTTTAAGATATTCCAGAGTTTAAGATACTACAGAGTTTAAGATACTCCAGAGTTTAAGATGCCTCAGAGTTTAAGATACTCCAGAGTTTAAGATACCTCAGAGTTTAAGATATTCCAGAGTTTAAGATACTCCAGAGTTTAAGATACTCCAGAGTTTAAGATACCTCAGAGTTTAAGATACTCCAGAGTTTAAGATACTCCAGAGTTTAAGATACTCCAGTTTAAGATACTCCAGAGTTTAAGATACTCCAGAGTTCAAGATACTCCAGAGTTTAAGATACTCCAGAGTTTAAGATGCCTCAGAGTTTAAGATACTCCAGAGTTTAAGATACCTCAGAGTTTAAGATATTCCAGAGTTTAAGATACTCCAGAGTTTAAGATACTCCAGAGTTTAAGATACCTCAGAGTTTAAGATACTCCAGAGTTTAAGATACTCCAGAGTTTAAGATACTCCAGTTTAAGATACTCCAGAGTTTAAGATACTCCAGAGTTCAAGATACTCCAGAGTTTAAGATGCCTCAGAGTTTAAGATACTCCAGAGTTTAAGATACCTCAGAGTTTAAGATACTCCAGAGTTTAAGATACCTCAGAGTTTAAGATATTCCAGAGTTTAAGATACTCCAGAGTTTAAGATACTCCAAAGTTTAAGATACTCCAGAGTTTAAGGTTTGAAGCTGATCTGAGGAGGCATTCTTTAGTTATTACGCCCAAACAATTTTTTTTAATTGAGAAAAAAATATTTCACAACTCAAAGTGAACGCTAAATTTCTTAAAAAAAGGGCAATTAATGCTGAAAGTGTGAAGCCTATCAGAAGAGGCATTTTATAGCTATTGCTCTAAACTCAACGATTCAAAGTATTTTAATAATGTTAATAGATTCTCAAATTTGCAGTTGTATTGTCTAAACTTAAAGGGCATCATCCTTATTATATAATGCATACGAATTATTGGTTTGAACCCGATCAGACGAAGCATTCTATCACTCATTAGACAAAATAATGCAGTAATAATTTAAAAAAATCTTATTACCAAGGTAAAATGAATAATATGTTAGACGATACAGATTCTTATTACAGCCACAGAAAACATCCTTTATATTTAGTTAACAATAACTTTAACAAAGTAATAACACGACTGCTGAAAGGAAAAGATGAACTAATTAAAAAATTCACGACCACCAACCCAAATAACATATAATCATAACAAACAAACTAGGTAATTCAGGCAGACCCATAATTAGCTCCATAGGCTTAGTTGTTTACAAATTATCTTAAGTGGCTAATAGATATATTGAGCCTAATTGTTGGCAAAGTTTTTAACGTTAATGGTAAGAATAATATTGATTTAGTTGATAAATTAAGCATCTTATAATTACAATAATTACAATATGGTTAATTATGATGTCACTTTGTTTTTCATAAAATTTCCAGTTGACGACTTGTTAAATTTCCTGTAATTGCGATTTACCATTGTCTGTACCAACAATTATTGAGCTTATTAAACTTTTCATAGTTGATGCAAAATTTGTGTTTAATGGCGAGTTTCAAACTCAGAAGTTTGGTATGGCAATGGGAAATCTTCTCTGTCTCTCACCACTCCTTAGCAATTTGTACATGGAATATTTTAAAACAAGACTACTTAAGAGAAGTCTTTCTGATTAAACAATACAGATATGTGGACGATGTTCAGTTCCTAAAGACCAGGAATAAATATATGAACAATTTCCTACTTGAACTAACTCGTCTAGTTACATCGAGCTAGACGAGTTTGAAAGAAATAAAGATTCCCATTTGTTGCATAGCGTCTCAGTCTTCAACATGTGTTGTGTCATGTGTGAGGTCATGTGTTGTGTCATGTGTGAGGTCATGTGTTGTGACATGTGTGAGGTCATGTGTTGTGTCATGTGTGAGGTCATGTGTTGTGTCATGTGTGAGGTCATGTGTAGTGTCATGTGTGAGGTCATGTGTTGTGACATGTGTGAGGTCATGTGTAGTGTCATGTGTGAGGTCATGTGTTGTGTCATGTGTGAGGTCATGTGTTGTGACATGTGTGAGGTCATGTGTAGTGTCATGTGTGAGGTCATGTGTTGTGCCATGTGTGAGGTCATGTGTAGTGTCATGTGTGAGGTCATGTGTTGTGTCATGTGTGAGGTCATGTGTTGTGACATGTGTGAGGTCATGTGTTGTGTCATGTGTGAGGTCATGTGTTGTGACATGTGTGAGGTCATGTGTTGTGTCATGTGTGAGGTCATGTGTTGTGCCATGTGTGAGGTCATGTGTAGTGTCATGTGTGAGGTCATGTGTTGTGTCATGTGTGAGGTCAAGTGTTGTGTCATGTGTGAGGTCATGTGTTGTGCCATGTGTGAGGTCATGTGTAGTGTCATGTGTGAGGTTATGTGTTGTGTCATGTGTGAGGTCAAGTGTTGTGTCATGTGTGAGGTCATGTGTTGTGCCATGTGTGAGTTCATGTGTAGTGTCATGTGTGAGGTCATGTGTTGTGTCATGTGTGAGGTCAAGTGTTGTGTCATGTGTGAGGTCATGTGTTGTCATGTGTGAGGTCAAGTGTTGTGTCATGTGTGAGGTCATGTGTTGTGCCATGTGCGAGGTCATGTGTTGTGTCATGTGTGAGGTCAAGTGTTGTGTCATGTGTGAGGTCAAGTGTTGTGTCATGTGTGAGGTCAAGTGTTGTGTCATGTGTGAGGTCATGTGTTGTGTCATGTGTGAGTTCATGTGTTGTGTCATATGTGAGGTCATGTGTAGTGTCATGTGTGAGGTCATGTGTTGTGTCATGTGTGAGGTCATGTAAGGACATATCTGAGCCTTACAAGTCTTCTATTCTATTATTTTTACTATTCCTTGATAATGGTGGAGACTGATTATTTTACATATTATGACATCACCTGTTTACTGTGAACTTATTATATATATATATATATATATATATATATATATATATATATATATATATATATATATATATATATATATATATATATATATATATATATAAATATTATATATATATATATATATATATATATATATATATATATATATATATATATATATATATGTATATATATATATATATATATATATATATATATAAATATTATATATATATATATATATATATATATATATATATATATATATATATATATATATATATGTATGTATATACATATATATATATTTATATTTATATTTATATATATATATATATATATATATATATATATATATATATATATAAATATATATATATATATATATATATTATATATATATATATATATATATATATATATATATATATATATATATATATATATATATATATATATATATATATATATATATATATATATATATATATATATATATATATATATATATATATATATATATATATATATATATATATATATATATATATACATATATATAGTATATATACTATATATATATATATATATATATATATATATATATATATATATATATATATATATATATTATATATGTATATATATGTATATATGTATATATATGTATATATATGTATATATATGTATATATATGTATATATATGTATATATATGTATATATATATAGGTAGTAGGTTGGTAGACAGCAACCACCCAGGGAAGTACTACCGTCCTGCCAGATGACTGTGAAACAGAAACCTGTAACTGTTTTACATGATGGTAGGATTGCTGGTTTTCTTTTTCTGTCTCATAAACACGCTAAGATAACAGGGATATCTTGCTACTCCTACTTACACTTTGGTCACACTTCACAGACACGCACATGCATATATATATATACATACATCTAGGTTTTTCTCCTTTTTCTAAATAGCTCTTGTTCTTTTTTATTTCTTCTATTGTCCATGGGGAAGTGGAAAAGAATCTTTCCTCCGTAAGCCATGCGTGTCGTATGAGGCGACTAAAATGCCGGGAGCAATGGGCTAGTAACCCCTTCTCCTGTATACATTTACTAAAAAAGAGAAGAAGAAAAACTTTATAAAACTGGGTTGCTTAAATGTGCGTGGATGTAGTGCGGATGACAAGAAACAGATGATTGCTGATGTTATGAATGAAAAGAAGTTGGATGTCCTGGCCCTAAGCGAAACAAAGCTGAAGGGGGTAGGAGAGTTTCAGTGGGGGGAAATAAATGGGATTAAATCTGGAGTATCTGAGAGAGTTAGAGCAAAGGAAGGGGTAGCAGTAATGTTAAATGATCAGTTATGGAAGGAGAAAAGAGAATATGAATGTGTAAATTCAAGAATTATGTGGATTAAAGTAAAGGTTGGATGCGAGAAGTGGGTCATAATAAGCGTGTATGCACCTGGAGAAGAGAGAAATGCAGAGGAGAGAGAGAGATTTTGGGAGATGTTAAGTGAATGTATAGGAGCCTTTGAACCAAATGAGAGAGTA
Source organism: Cherax quadricarinatus (assembly GCF_038502225.1). Lineage (NCBI taxonomy): Eukaryota > Metazoa > Arthropoda > Malacostraca > Decapoda > Parastacidae > Cherax > Cherax quadricarinatus. The sequence goes on from NC_091348.1 coordinate 5,171,339, forward strand.
ATTGTGGTAGGGGACCTGAATGCTAAAGTAGGAGAAACCTTTAGAGAGGGTGTGGTAGGTAAGTTTGGGGTGCCAGGTGTAAATGATAATGGGAGCCCTTTGATTGAACTTTGTATAGAAAGGGGTTTAGTTATAGGTAATACATATTTTAAGAAAAAGAGGATAAATAAGTATACACGATATGATGTAGGGCGAAATGACAGTAGTTTGTTGGATTATGTATTGGTAGATAAAAGACTGTTGAGTAGACTTCAGGATGTACATGTTTATAGAGGGGCCACAGATATAT